>NC_088225.1:32184603-32259603 GCF_036934945.1 Oncorhynchus masou masou
TAATAACAAGGACTAACAGTCTGTACTCTAATAAAAAGGGACTGGTGCCAGGAGATTTTCCTGACTACGTAATCAAACCGGGAAAGACTCTGGGTCCGAGTTAAAAGCTTTAATTAAGTTAGTAGTAATGTGGAGAGAGTGATGGAATGAATGAATGAATTTAATTTGACATGAAAAAAAAATACATGTATAGTTTTGTTTGAAAAGTGTGTGTAATAGTGTCTGAGCGTGTGTAAACTGTGAGTTAATTACGAATCGTGAGGAGTTGTCGTTCTTGATGGTCTTGGCGTTCCCGAAGGCTTCCAGTATGGGGTTAGCCTGCAGCAGCTGCTTCTCTAGCTCCCCCTGTAGGGCAAAAACGGGAGAAAGCAGGAAAAACAATCACATATGTCCAACATATCTGTGATGTCACAATTATTGTGATGTCACAATTATTATTCCACGTCATGAATATTACCAGAGAATGATGTCACACGACAGAACAACACAAGTTATGTCACACTGTACAACAACAAAGAAATGGACAACAGAGACACACTTTTTTTTTAGCACACTACAAAGCAGTGCAACAGACACAGAGCAAAACACAGTCAGTGAGATGTAGCATAGCAACCACTCAGAGAGATTATTATGGGGTGACTTTGATGTTTCACACACTATTTTTAAATGTCATACAGGCCACTACTTTCTAACACACAGACAGGTCCATCAGCAGTTAATAGTGTTCACATGCTATAGGACAGGAGAGATTGATCATATTGGTTAATCAAATGTAGGTGTGACACGCTAGCTAGCATGCAGGTATGAACTCCCAAATGGCACCCTATTACATATGCAGTGCACTTCTGTTACCAGACCTCTATAGTCGGTGGTCAAAAGTAGTGCACTAAATAGGGAATAGGGTGCTACTCTCATACTCACATAGGCCAGAGACCCAGGCTTCTCTGGCTTCTCCTACAGAGGAGGCAGAGGATGATGTGATCATTATAACCTATCATAGCGTATTATAACCTGGCATAACGCATTATAATGCATTATAACCTGGCATAACATATTATAACCTGGCATAACGTATTATAACCTGGCATAATGTATTATAACCTGGCATAATGTATTATAACCTGGCATAATGGATTATAACCTGGCATAACGTATCATAACATATTATAACCTGGCATAACGTATCATAACCTGGCATAACGTATCATAACATATTATAACCTGGCATAACGTATCATAACCTGGCATAACGTATCATAACCTGGCATAACGTATCATAACCTGGCATAACGTATCATAACCTGGCATAACGTATCATAACATATTATAACCTGGCATAACGTATCATAACCTGGCATAACGTATCATAACCTGGCATAACGTATTATAACCTGGCATAACGTATTATAACCTGGCATAACGTATTATAACCTGGCATAATGGATTATAACCTGGCATAACATATCATAACCTGGCATAACGTATTATAACCTGGCATAACGTATTATAACCTGGCATAATGGATTATAACCTGGCATAACGTATCATAACCTGGCATAACGTATCATAACCTGGCATAACGTATCATAACATATTATAACCTGGCATAACGTATCATAACCTGGCATAACGTATCATAACCTGGCATAACATATCATAACCTGGCATAACGTATCATAACCTGGCATAACGTATCATAACCAGGCATAACGTATTATAACCTGGCATAACGGATTATAACCTGGCATAACGTATCATAACCTGGCATAACGTATCATAACCTGGCATAACGTATCATAACCTGGCATAACGTATCATAACCTGGCATAACGTATCATAACATATTATAACCTGGCATAACGTATCATAACCTGGCATAACGTATCATAACATATTATAACCTGGCATAACGTATCATAACCTGGCATAACGTATCATAACCTGGCATAACGTATCATAACCTGGCATAACGTATCATAACCTGGCATAACGTATCATAACATATCATAACCTGGCATAACGTATTATAACCTGGCATAACGTATCATAACCTGGCATAACGTATTATAACCTGGCATAATGTATTATAACCTGGCATAACGTATCATAACCTGGCATAACGTATTATAACCTGGCATAACGTATTATAACCTGGCATAACGTATTATAACCTGGCATAACATATCATAATCTGGCATAACATATCATAACCTGGCATAATGTATTATAACCTGGCATAATGTATTATAACCTGGCATAATGGATTATAACCTGGCATAACGTATCATAACATATTATAACCTGGCATAACGTATCATAACCTGGCATAACGTATCATAACATATTATAACCTGGCATAACGTATCATAACCTGGCATAACGTATCATAACCTGGCATAACGTATCATAACATATTATAACCTGGCATAACGTATCATAACCTGGCATAACGTATCATAACCTGGCATAACGTATTATAACCTGGCATAACGTATTATAACCTGGCATAACGTATTATAACCTGGCATAATGGATTATAACCTGGCATAACATATCATAACCTGGCATAACGTATTATAACCTGGCATAACGTATTATAACCTGGCATAATGGATTATAACCTGGCATAACGTATCATAACCTGGCATAACGTATCATAACCTGGCATAACGTATCATAACATATTATAACCTGGCATAACGTATCATAACCTGGCATAACGTATCATAACCTGGCATAACATATCATAACCTGGCATAACGTATCATAACCTGGCATAACGTATCATAACCAGGCATAACGTATTATAACCTGGCATAACGGATTATAACCTGGCATAACGTATCATAACCTGGCATAACGTATCATAACCAGGCATAACGTATTATAACCTGGCATAACGCATTATAACCTGGCATTACGTATCATAACCTGGCATAACGTATTATAACCTGGCATAACGTATCATAACCTGGCATAACGTATCATAACCTGGCATAACGTATCATAACCTGGCATAACGTATCATAACCTGGCATAACGTATCATAACCTGGCATAACGTATCATAACCTGGCATAACGTATCATAACCTGGCATAACGTATCATAACATATTATAACCTGGCATAACGTATCATAACCTGGCATAACGTATCATAACATATTATAACCTGGCATAACGTATCATAACCTGGCATAACGTATCATAACCTGGCATAACGTATCATAACCTGGCATAACGTATCATAACCTGGCATAACGTATCATAACATATCATAACCTGGCATAACGTATTATAACCTGGCATAACATATCATAACCTGGCATAACGTATTATAACCTGGCATAATGTATTATAACCTGGCATAACATATCATAACCTGGCATAACGTATTATAACCTGGCATAACGTATTATAACCTGGCATAACATATCATAATCTGGCATAACATATCATAACCTGGCATAACGTATTATAACCTGGCATAATGGATTATAACCTGGCATAACGTATCATAACCTGGCATAACTTATCATAACCTGGCATAACTTATCATAACCTGGCATAACGTATCATAACCTGGCATAACGTATCATAACCTGGCATAACTTATCATAACCTGGCATAACGTATCATAACCTGGCATAACGTATCATAACCTGGCATAACTTATCATAACCTGGCATAACGTATCATAACCTGGCATAACATATCATAACCTGGCATAACGTATCATAACATATTATAACCTGGCATAACTTATCATAACCTGGCATAACTTATTATAACCTGGCATAACTTATCATAACCTGGCATATCATATCATAACCTGGCATAACGTATCATAACCTGGCATAACGTATTATTTATGATACACAACAAACTATTGTTCTCGTCTCCTTCTTCATCACTGTCACTAGCTATTTTTTTAAATTAAATTATTCCTCTTCTTCTTCTGTAATTCTTCTGTAATATCTACAAACCTGAGTCAGTTCTTCTGTATTATCTACAAACCTGAGTCAGTTCTTCTGTAATATCTACAAACCTGAGTCAGTTCTTCTGTAATATCTACAAACCTGAGTCAGTTCTTCTGTAATATCCTCGGGGAATAGGTTGTGTCTGATATGTGAACCCTAAACTGTCTTCTTCTGTGATTGGGTAAGGGTCATATAGAATATATAGAATATGAATATAGAACTAGGGGGGCGGGTCCATAGCAGGACTTAGAGTACGGCTCATTGGCTATCAGTATTGAATATAGAACTAGGGGGGCGGGTCCATAGCAGGACTTAGAGTACGGCTCATTGGGCTATCAGTATTGAATATAGAACTAGGGGGGCGGGTCCATAGCAGGACTTAGAGTACGGCTCATTGGCTATCAGTATTGAATATAGAACTAGGGGGGCGGGTCCATAGCAGGACTTAGAGTACGGCTCATTGGGCTATCAGTATTGAATATAGAACTAGGGGGGCGGGTCCATAGCAGGACTTAGAGTACGGCTCATTTGCTATCAGTATTGAATATAGAACTAGGGGGGCGGGTCCATAGCAGCTCATTGGCTATCAGTATTGATTCTGAGAGATTTGCCTCTTCAGCAGAAGACATAAAGTCTAAACCACCAGCAGCACAAAGCAGCACACCACAAACTGAAGAGGAAGCAGTCCACCAACCAGACCAGCAGTAGTTTCTACCACACAGTCAGTTAAGTTACATTAGTCTGCATCGCCCACATCACAGAAAGAGTTGTCATACCTTGACTAGTGTTGTTGGTGCATCCTGTCACACAACAAAAATGGCACACAGAAATGTCTTTCATCGTTAAAGAAATTTGTTATCAACATTGGCTTTGTTATCACATTGATAAAAGTACAGTCTCTTCTGAGTCCTCTTCTCAATTTAAACAAAAGGGTTTAGACATTTCTGTTCAATTTCCATCAACTCAATATCTGCTGCGATCCTCTGAGGGTCTAAACAGGTCACATTGTATTGAATGTGTTTAACAGAGTACAGTAGAGGTAGAGGTTGTAAAAATTCCTGTAACTTCCCAAAATTCCCAGGTTTTCCAGAAATCCCAGTTGGATGATTCCCAGATGTCCTGCTTCTTCCATCCTGATTCCAGGAAACTTCCATCCAGGATTTCTGGAACATTTGGGAAGGTTTTGCAACCCTAGGGTAACACTCACAGCTCCAGTGTATTGTAGTGTATCATATTGTATTGGACACTAGGGTAACACTCACAGCTCCAGTGTATCATATTGTATTGGACACTAGGGTAACACTCACAGCTCCAGTGTATTGTAGTGTATCATATTGTATTGGACACTAGGGTAACACTCACAGCTCCAGTGTATTGTAGTGTATTGTACATAGAGCTAACACTCACAGATCCAGTATTGTAGTGTACACTAGGGTAACACTCACAGCTCCAGTGTATTGTAGTGTATTGTACACTAGAGCTAACACTCACAGTAGTGTATTGTAGTGTATCACTAGGGTAACACTCACAGCTCCAGTGTATTGTAGTGTATCATATTGTATTGACACTAGGGTAACACTCACAGCTCCAGTGTATTGTAGTGTATCATATTGTATTGGACACTAGGGCTAACACTCACAGCTCCAGTGTATTGTAGTGTATCATATTGTATTGGACACTAGGGTAACACTCACAGCTCCAGTGTATTGTAGTGTATCATATTGTATTGGACACTAGTGCTCCAGTGTATTGTAGTGTATCATATTGTATTGGACACTAGGGTAACACTCACAGCTCCAGGGTAACACTCACAGCTCCAGTGTATTGTAGTGTATCATATTGTATTGGACACTAGAGGTAACACTCACAGCTCCAGTGTATTGTAGTGTATCATATTGTATTGGACACTAGGGTAACACTCACAGCTCCAGTGTATTGTAGTGTATCATATTGTATTGTACACTAGAGTAACACTCACAGCTCCAGTGTATTGTAGTGTATCATATTGTATTGGACACTAGGGTAACACTCACAGCTCCAGTGTATTGTAGTGTGTCATATTGTATTGTAGTGTACACTATTGTATTGTAACACTCACTCACAGCTCCAGTGTATTGTAGTGTATCATATTGTATTGTACACTAGGGTAACACTCACAGCTCCAGTGTATTGTAGTGTATCATATTGTATTGGACACTAGGGTAACACTCACAGCTCCAGTGTATTGTAGTGTATCATATTGTATTGGACACTAGGGCTAACACTCACAGCTCCAGTGTATTGTAGTGTATCATATTGTATTGGACACTAGGGTAACACTCACAGCTCCAGTGTATTGTAGTGTATCATATTGTATTGTACACTAGAGCTAACACTCACAGCTCCAGTGTATTGTAGTGTATCATATTGTATTGTACACTAGGGTAACACTCACAGCTCCAGTGTATTGTAGTGTATCATATTGTATTGTACACTAGAGTAACACTCACAGCTCCAGTGTATTGTAGTGTATCATATTGTATTGTACACTAGGGTAACACTCACAGCTCCAGTGTATTGTAGTGTATCATATTGTATTGGACACTAGAGCTAACACTCACAGCTCCAGTGTATTGTAGTGTATCATATTGTATTGGACACTAGGGTAACACTCACAGCTCCAGTGTATTGTAGTGTATCATATTGTATTGTAGTGTATCATATTGTATTGGACACTAGGGTAACACTCACAGCTCCAGTGTATTGTAGTGTATCATATTGTATTGGACACTAGGGTAACACTCACAGCTCCAGTGTATTGTAGTGTATTGTATTGGACACTATTGTGTATTGTACACTAGGGTAACACTCACAGCTCCAGTGTACTCATCAGTACTCCAGTGTATTGTAGTGCATCATATTGTACTGTACAGTGTATTGTATCATATTGTATTGTACACTAGGGTAACACTCACAGCTCCAGTGTATTGTAGTGTATCATATTGTATTGGACACTAGGGTAACACTCACAGATCCAGTGTATTGTAGTGTATCATATTGTATTGTACACTAGGGGGATCCAGTGTATTGTACTATTGTATTGTACACAGAGCTAACCAGTGTATTGTAGTGTATCATATTGTATTGTACACTAGGGTAACACTCACAGCTCCAGTGTATTGTAGTGTATCATATTGTATTGTACACTAGGGTAACACTCACAGCTCCAGTGTATTGTAGTGTATCATAGTCCACTGTATTGTAGTGTATCATATTGTATTGTACACTAGAGGTAACACTCACAGCTCCAGTGTATTGTAGTGTATCATATTGTATTGTACACTAGAGCTAACACTCACAGATCCAGTGTATTGTAGTGTATCATATTGTATTGTACACTAGGGTAACACTCACAGCTCCAGTGTATTGTAGTGTATCATATTGTATTGTACACTAGAGGTAACACTCACAGCTCCAGTGTATTGTAGTGTATCATATTGTATTGTACACTAGGGTAACACTCACAGCTCCAGTGTATCATATTGTATTGTGTATCATATTGTATTGTACACTAGGGCTAACACTCACAGCTCCAGTGTATTGTAGTGTATCATATTGTATTGTACACTAGGGTAACACTCACCAGTGTCCAGTGTATTGTAGTGTATCATATTGTATTGGACACTAGAGGTAACACTCACAGCTCCAGTGTATTGTAGTGTATCATATTGTATTGTACACTAGAGCTAACACTCACAGATCCAGTGTATTGTAGTGTATCATATTGTATTGTACACTAGAGCTAACACTCACAGATCCAGTGTATTGTAGTGTATCATATTGTATTGTACACTAGGGTAACACTCACAGCTCCAGTGTATTGTAGTGTATCATATTGTATTGGACACTAGGGTAACACTCACAGCTCCAGTGTATTGTAGTGTATCATATTGTATTGTACACTAGAGCTAACACTCACAGATCCAGTGTATTGTAGTGTATCATATTGTATTGTACACTAGAGCTAACACTCACAGCTCCAGTGTATTGTAGTGTATCATATTGTATTGTACACTAGAGCTAACACTCACAGATCCAGTGTATTGTAGTGTATCATATTGTATTGTACACTAGAGCTAACACTCACAGCTCCAGTGTATTGTAGTGTATCATATTGTATTGTACACTAGAGCTAACACTCACAGATCCAGTGTATTGTAGTGTATCATATTGTATTGTACACTAGAGCTAACACTCACAGATCCAGTGTATTGTAGTGTATCATATTGTATTGTACACTAGAGCTAACACTCACAGATCCAGTGTATTGTAGTGTATCATATTGTATTGTACACTAGAGGTAACACTCACAGATCCAGTGTATTGTAGTGTATCATATTGTATTGTACACTAGAGGTAACACTCACAGATCCAGTGTATTGTAGTGTATCATATTGTATTGTTAGAGCTAACACTCACAGTAGTGTATCATATTGTATTGTACACTAGAGCTAACACTCACAGATCCAGTGTATTGTAGTGTATCATATTGTATTGTACACTAGAGGTTACACTCACAGCTCCAGTGTATTGTAGTGTATCATATTGTATTGTACACTAGAGCTCCAGAACACTCACAGATCCAGTGTATTGTAGTGTATCATATTGTATTGTACACTAGAGGTTAACACTCACAGCTCCAGTGTATTGTAGTGTATCATATTGTATTGTACACTAGAGTGTAACACTCACTCACAGCTCCAGTGTATTGTAGTGTATCATATTGTATTGTACACTAGAGTGAACACTCACAGCTCCAGTGTATCATATTGTATTGTACACTAGAGTGAACACTCACAGCTCCAGTGTATCATATTGTATTGTACACTAGAGTGAACACTCACAGCTCCAGTGTATTGTAGTGTATCATATTGTATTGTACACTAGAGTGAACACTCACAGCTCCAGTGTATCATATTGTATTGTACACTAGAGTGAACACTCACAGCTCCAGTGTATCATATTGTATTGTACACTAGAGTGAACACTCACAGCTCCAGTGTATCATATTGTATTGTACACTAGAGCGAACACTCACAGCTCCAGTGTATTGTACACTAGATCACAGCTCCAGTGTATCATATTGTATTGTACACTAGAGTGAACACTCACAGCTCCGGTGTATCATATTGTATTGTACACTAGAGCTAACACTCAGATAGAGTAGAGCGAACACTCACAGCTCCAGTGTATAGTAGTGTATCATATTGTACACTAGAGTGAACACTCACAGCTCCAGTGTCCTTCTTGCTGCCCTTGTGAGAGGAAGCCACCACCGCCAGATACTGGATCACCTTCTTCGTGTTCTCCGTCTTCCCTGCACCAGACTCACCTCTGGTGGGGTAGAGAGTAGAGAGACAGGGGGTTAGAGAGAGAGAGACAGGGGGTTAGGGAGGAGAAGGACAGGGTCCAGACTTACCTCTGTCTAATTCAGAAGTGTCAGATAGAAACTTATGGCTAAACTCAGATTGACATTTCAGAACCATAGGGTTCTATCTGCAGATGCACCCCCCCCCCCCAAA
The DNA here is from genome assembly GCF_036934945.1 of Oncorhynchus masou masou. Classification (NCBI taxonomy): domain Eukaryota; kingdom Metazoa; phylum Chordata; class Actinopteri; order Salmoniformes; family Salmonidae; genus Oncorhynchus; species Oncorhynchus masou. The sequence goes on from NC_088225.1 coordinate 32,194,144, forward strand.
AAAAAATATTTACAAATGTCTCAATATTTTGATACTCTGCACTTTAGGTACCTTTAAGGTGACGACCTTAATTCGTTATGAAAGAAGAATTCCCTATGCTCTTAGAAAACAGGTGCTATCTAGAACCTAAAAGGGTTCTTCTGCTGTCACCAATAGGAGTACTATTTGAAGAACCTTTTGAAGAACCCTTTTTGGTTCCAGGTAGAACCCTTTTGGGTTCCATGTGAAACCCTTTCCACAGAGGGTTCTAAATGAAACTCAAAAGGGTTCGACCTGGAACCAAAAAGGGTTCTACCTGGAACCAAAAAGGGTTCTACCTGGAACCAAAAAGGGTTCTACCTGGAACCAAAAAGGGTTCTACCTGGAACCAAAAAGGGCTCTACCTGGAACCAAAAAGGGTTCTACCTGGAACCAAAAAGGGTTCTACCTGGAACCAAAAAGGGTTCTACCTGGAACCAAAAAGGGTTCTACCTGGAACCAAAAAGGGTTCTCATATGGGGACAGCGGAAGAACCCTTTTGGAACCCTTTATTCTAACAGTGAACAAAATAATTGTGAGATGTGAAAACGTTGATGCTCCAAATCTCAGAACGTTGCTTAGCTCAGGTAGACCCTGATAGACCCAAGGGATAAGGTGACATTTGGGACGCATCCCTGGTACAAGGGGCAACAAGGTCATGTGTTGGAAAAAACACAATTTGTGTTTGAGGTTTGGACTCACGTGCACAGAATTGACTGGTCCTCACGCTCTGTGGAGAAAGACAGAGAGAAAGGGAGGTATGGAGGGAGGGAGAAAGGGAAGGGAGGGGAGAGGAGAGGGAGGGAGGGAGGGAGGGAGGGGGGAGGGAGGGAGGGAGGGAGAAAGGGAGAGAAGGGAGAGGAGGGAGGGAGAAAGGGGAGAGGAGAGGGAGAAAGGGAGAGAGGGGAGAGGAGAGGGAGGGAGAAAGGGAGAGAGAGGAGGGGAGGGAGGGAGAAAGGGAGAGAGGGGAGAGGAGGGAGGGAGAAAGGGAGAGAGAGGAGGGGAGGGAGGGAGAAAGGGGGAGAGAGGAGGGGAGGGAGAGAGAGGAGGGGAGGGAGGGAGAAAGGGAGAGAGGGGAGAGGAGGGAGGGAGAAAGGGAGAGAGAGGAGGGGAGGGAGGGAGAAAGGGAGAGAGAGGAGGGGAGGGAGGGAGAGAAGAGGGAGGGAGGGAGGGAGAAAGGGAGAGGGGGGAGGAGGGAGGGAGAAAGGGAGAGAGGGGAGGGGAGGGAGGGAGAAAGGAGAGAGAGAGGAGGGGAGGGAGAGAGAGGAGGGGAGGGAGGGAGAAAGGGAGAGAGGGGAGAGGAGGGAGGGAGAAAGGGAGAGAGGGGAGGGGAGGGAGGGAGAAAGGGAGAGAGAGGAGGGAGGGAGAAAGGGAGAGAGGGGAGAGGAGGGAGGGAGAAAGGGAGAGAGAGGAGGGAGGGAGAAAGGGAGAGGGGGGAGGAGAGGAGGGAGGGAGGGAGAAAGGGAGAGAGGGAGAGGGAGGGAGGGAGAAAGGGAGAGAGAGAAGGGAGGGAGGGAGAAAGGGAGAGAGGAGGGAGGGAGAAAGGGAGAGGAGGGGAGGGAGAGGGAGGGAGAGAGGGGAGAGGAGAGGAGAGGGAGGTAGAAAGGGAGAGAGGGGAGAGGAGGGAGGGAGAAAGGGAGAGAGAAGGGAGGGAGAAGGAGAGAAGAGGGGAGAGAGGGAGGGAGAGAGAGGGAGGAGGGAGAAAGGGAGAGAGGGGGAAGGGGAGAGAGGGAGAGAGGGAGGGAGGGAGGGAGAAAGGGAGAGGAGGGAGGAGGGAGGGAGAAAGGGAGAGAGGGGAGAGGAAGAAAGGGAGAGAGGGGAGAGGAGGGAGGGAGAAAGGGGAGAGGAGGGAGGGAGAAAGGGGAGAGGAGGGAGGGAGGGGGAGAGAGAGAGGGAGGGAGAAAGGGAAGGGAGGGGAGAGGAGAGGGAGGGAGAAAGGGAGAGAGAGGAGAGGAGGGAGGGAGAAAGGGAGAGAGGGGAGACGAGGGAGGGAGAAAGGGAGAGAGAGGAGGGGAGGAAGGGAGAGAGGGGAGAGGAGAGGGAGGGAGAAAGGGGAGAGGAGGGAGGGAGAAAGGGAGAGAGAGGAGGGGAGGGAGGGAGAAAGGGAGAGAGAGGAGGGGAGGGAGGGAGGGAGAAAGGGAGAGAGGGGAGAGGAGGGAGGGAGAAAGGGGAGAGGAGGGAGAGAGAGAGGGAGGGAGGGAGAAAGGGAGGGGAGAGGAGAAGGAGGGAGGGAGAAAGGGAGAGAGGGGAGAGGAGGGAGAAAGGGGAGAGGAGGGAGGGGGAGAGAGGGGAGAGGAGGGAGGGGGAGAGAGAGGGAGGGAGGGGGAGAGAGATAGAAGCAGAGAAGGGGAACAGAGGGAGAGAGATGGGTTAAGGCAGGACAGTTGAAGCCAAGCTGAACACACCAAACATGAACTCAAGGTGCTCTGTTCACTCACACATAGAGGAAAGACTGGAGGCCAGGAATAGCTTCCTAAATCTTCCTAAATCTATTTCTGCACCAGATTAACTTCTCTGTCACTCAACATTGGCTAAAAATAGCAGGGGGGTGGAGAGGGCTACTGGAGGAAGGTAACCTTGGTAACCTGCTCCATGTATGGGTATTTTGAAACACACACATACACCTACACACACCTTATCACACACAACTTAACACACACAGACAGACTGAAGGTAACCTTGGTAACCTGCTCCATGTCTGGGTATTTTGAAACACACACACACACACATACACCTACACACACTTTATCACACACAACTTAACACACACAGACAGACTGAAGGTAACCTTGGTAACCTGCTCCATGTCTGGGTATTTTGAAACACACACACATACATACACTGACACACACCTTATCACACACAACTTAACACACACAGACAGACTGAAGGTAACCTTGGTAACCTGCTCCATGTCTGGGTATTTTGAAACACACACACATACATACACTGACACACACCTTATCACACACAACTTAACACACACAGACAGACTCCATGTCTGGATATTTTGGAGATCACCTCCTTCCGATGGCAGGAAACTGGACCAGTAGGATTTGGGTTCTGTCTGAAATTGTATCCTATTCCCTAAATAATGCACTACTTTTGGGTTCCATGTCGTACACTCTGTGGAAAGGGTTCTACATGGAACCCCAAATAGTTCTGTCTGTTTAATCGCTATCCTGTTGCCTCGTCACTTTACCATTACCTATATGTACAGATCTACAGTTGAAGTCGGAAGTTTACATACACCTTAGCCAAATACATTTAAATTCCGTTTTTCACAATTCCTGACATTTAATCCAAGTAAAAATGTCCCTGTCTGAGGTCAGTTAGGATCACCACTTTATTTTAAGAATGTGAAATGTCAGAATAATAGTAGAGAGAATGATTTATTTCAGCTTTTATTTATTTCATCACATTCCCAGTGGGTCAGAAGTTTACATACACTCAATTAGTGTTTGGTAGCATTGTCTTTAAATGGTTTAACTTGGGTCAAACGTTTCGGGTAGCCTTCCACAAGCCTCCCACAATAAGTTGGGTGAATTTTGACCCATTCCTCCTGACAGAGCTGGTGTAACTGAGTCAGGTTTGTAGGCCTCCTTGCTCGCACACACTTTTTCAGTTCTGCCCACAAATGTTCTATGGGATTGAGGTCAGGGCTTTGTGATGACAACTCCAATACCTTGACTTTGTTGTCCTTAAGCCGTTTTGCCACAACTTTGGAAGCATGCTTGGGGTCATTGTCCATTTGGAAGACCCATTTGCGAACAAGCTTTAACTTCCTGACTGATGTCTTGAGATGCTGCTTCAATATATCCTATATCCTTTTTGTTTCATCAGACCAGAGGACATTTCTCCAAAAAGTGAGATCTTTGTGCCCATGTGCAATTGCAAACTGGTGGTTTTGAAGCAGTGGCTTCTTCCTTGCTGAGCGGCCTTTCAGGTTATGTCGATATAAGACTTGTTTTTACTGTGTATATATATACTTTTGTACCTGTTTCCTCCAGCATCTTCACAAGGTCCTTTGCTGTTGTTCTGGGATTGATTTGCACTTTTCGCACCAAAGTACGTTCATCTCTAGGAGACAGAACGCGTCTCCTTCCTGAGCAGTATGACGGCTGCGTGGTCCCATGGTGTTTATACTTGCGGACTATTGTTTGTACAGATGAACGTGGTACCTTCAGGCATTTGGAAATTGCTCCCAAGGATGAACCAGACTTGTGGAGGTCTACAATTTCTTTTCTGAGGTCTTGGCTGATTTCTTTTGATTTTCCCATGATGTCAAGCAAAGAGGCACTGAGTTTGAAGGTAGGCCTTGAAATACATCCACAGGTACACCTCCAATTGACTCAAATGATGTCAATTAGCCTATCAGAAGCTTCTAAAGCCATGACTTCATTTTCTGGAATTTTCCAAGCTGTTTAAAGGCAGTAAACTTAGTGTATGTAAACTACTGACCCACTGGAATTGTGATACAGTGAATTATAAGTGAAATAATCTGTCTGTAAACAATTGTTGGAAAAATTACACACACACACACACACACACACACACACACACACACACACACACACACACCTGTCTGTCTGTCTGTCTGTCTGTCTGTCTGTCTGTCTGTCTGTCTGTCTGTCTGTCTGTCTGCCTCTCTCTCTCTCTTCTCTCTCTCTCTCTCTTCTCACTCTCTCTCTCTTCTCACTCTCTCTCTGTGTCCCTCTCTCTCTCTGTGTCCCTCTCTCTCTCTGTGTCCCTCTCTCTCTCTGTGTCCCTCTCTCTCTCTGTGTCCCTCTCTCTCTGTGTCCCTCTCTCTCTGTGTCCCTCTCTCTCTGTGTCCCTCTCTCCTTTACCTTGCATCATGTTCCTGTAAGCGTTATCAGTGATGGAGTAGATATGAGGAGGAACCTCGTGGCGTTTCTTCCCCTTATAAATCTGAATGATCTTCTCTGAGTAGATAGGAAGCATCTTATAGGGGTTCACCACCACACAGAACAGACCTGAATACGTCTGGAGAGGAGGGGAGAGGAGGGGAAGGAGAAGAGGAGAAGAGGGGAGGGGGAGAGGAGGTGAAGGAAGAGGATGGAGGAAGAGGAGAGGAGGAGGGAGTATGGAGGAAGAGGAGAGGAGGAGGGGAGGAGGAAGAGAGGAGGAGGAGGTGAGAGGAGAAAGAGGGGAGGAGAGGGGCAAGAGGAGGAAGAGAGCAGGGGAGAAAAAGGAGGAAGAGGAAGAAGAGGAAGATGATGAAGAGGAGGAGGAAAGGTTAGGATCAACATACAGTTAAAACCAAGTCATCATTTTTGTTCCGTACACATGATAAAAACTTCAGCACAAATTGCTCATTGACATCGTGTGTGTGTGTGTGTGTGGATATACGGATATTGTCTATACACTTGTATGCGTTTCCTGCAGTCACATGACCAAATCACCTCCAGTGGCCTCCTGGGTGGAATGTTATTCATATTATGGATCCTTTTATAAACACTAGTCATAAAAACACGCTGAGAATTCTGTGTTTCTTCGTCAAACGGTTTTGTTAGATTCCAGTCATCTGTGATGTATATCTGCTAAATGACTTAAATGTAAATGTATATTAAGTGTACTGGGATACAAAACTCAACATTGAATACATTTCAACTCTGTATCAGACATGGTACAGGGGTCTTCTTTGATTTCAGCCCATAACCATGTGTGTGAGGTGTATGCCTTTTGTTTCAATGTAGCTTTGGTAGACTACCCAGAAACACTGTGTGATGCTGATTTAGCCCACTGCAGTACAAAGTGAACAAATAAGTGCTATCCAGAACCTAAAATGGATCTTCGGCTGTCCCCATAGGAGAACCCTTTGAATAACATTTTTTGGGTTCCAGGTAGAACCCTTTTCGTTCCAGGGAGAACCCTTTTGGGTTCCATATAGGACTCTTTTGGTTCCAGGGAGAACCCTTTTGGGTTCCATATAGGACCCTTTTGGTTCCAGGGAGAACCCTTTTGGGTTCCATATAGGACCCTTTCCAGAGGTTTCTACATGGGACCCCAAAGGCTTCTCCTATGGGGACTGAAGAACCCTGTAGGAACCCATTTGTTGTCAGAGTGTACTCACATAGATGAGGCTGGAGAAGTACCTCTCTTTGAGGTTGTGGAGGACAGAGGCCTCGTTGAGACAGGTTAGAGCTGCCATGTCCTCCACCTTACTGAACTTAGGAGGGTTCATCTTCTGGATGTCATCCTTGTTGACTGTCGCTTTCCTACCGTTAGCCAACTCTACCAGCACCTGGAGAGGAGGAGAGAGGAGGAGGAAGAGGAGAAGGAGAAAGAGGAGGAAAAATATGAAGAGGAGAAGGAGGAAGAGGAGGATGAAGATCAGGAGCAGGAGGAAAAGGAAGAAGAGGAGGGAAATGAGGAGGAAGAGGATGAGGAGGAAGATGAGTAGGTGGAGGAAGAGGAGGAGGAGAAAGAGGAGGAGAAGGAGGAAGAGGATGAAAAAGATGAAGAGGAGGAGAAGGAGGAAGAGGAGGAAAATGAGGAGGATGAAGAGGAAGAGGAGGAGAAGGAGGAAGAGGTGGAAAATGAGGAGGATGAGGAGGAAGATGAGGAGGTGGAGGATGAGGAGGAGGAGGAAGAAGAGGAGGAGGAAGATTACTGGGGCCCTGGTGAAAAGTAGTGTACAATATAGGGAATAGGGTGCAATTTGGGGTGTAACAGCCTTACATCGTCTCCCTTCTCCTCCTTGATGCTGGCGGCCTCAAACCCCTCCTTCTCTGACGGGATCCACACCATCTTCTTGGCCGACCAATCAGCCTGCCCCACACCACTGTTCCTGAAGTCGTCGTCCTGTCGCAGGAACTTGCTGTCGTCAGAGGCGGAGTCGGCAGCCATCTTGGGAAGGTCGTCGGTGACAGGAAGGTCGTCTATGATTGGAGGATCAGTGATTGGAGGGTCGGTCTCAAAGCTGAGGGAGAGGGAGGAAAGAGAGAAAAAATGAGAGATGAGAAGGAAATATGGAAGAGAGGAGGTGAAGAAGGAAGAGATATAGGAAGAGAGAGAGGAGGAGAGATGGAAGGAGAGAAGAGAGGAGGAGAGAGATATAGGAAGAGAGGAGGAGAAGGAGAGATATAGGAAGAGGGGGAGATATGAAGAGAGGGAAGAGGGGGAGATATGAAGAGAGGAGGAGAGAGAGATAAGAGAGGAGGAGAAGGAGAGATATAGGAGGAAGAGGAAGAGGGGGAGATATGAAGAGAGGAGGAGAGATATAGGAAGAGAGGAGGAGAAGGAGAGATATAGGAAGAGGGGAGATATGAAGGAAGAGAGGGAGATATGAAGAGAGGAGGAGATATAGAAGAGAGGAGGAGAAGGAGAGATATAGGAAGAGGGGAGAGATATGAAGAGAGGAGGAGAGATATAGGAAGAGGGGGAGAGATAGGAGAGGAGAGAGATATAGGAAGAGAGGAGGAGAAGGAGGAGAAGTATAGGAAGAGGAGAAGGAGAGATATAGGAAGAGGGGGAGATATGAAGAGAGGAGGAGAAGATATATAGGAAGAGGGGGGAGATGAAGAGAGGAGGAGAGATATAGGAAGAGAGGAGGAGAAGGAGAGATATAGGAAGAGGGGGAGATATAGGAAGAGAGGGAGGATAAGAGATATAGGAAGAGAGGGGAGAAGGAGAGATATAGGAAGAGAGGAGAAGAGAGATATAGGAAGAGAGGAGGAGAAGGAGAGATATAGATATAGGAAGAGAGGAGAGGAGAGATATAGGAAGAGGAGGAGAAGAGAGATATAGGAAGAGAGGAGGAGAAGGAGAGATATAGGAAGAGAGGAGGAGAAGGAGAGATATATAGGAAGAGAGGGAGAAGGAGAGATATAGGAAGAGAGGAGGAGAAGGAGAGATATAGGAAGAGAGGAGGGAGAGATATAGGAGGATATAGGAGAAGGAGGAGAAGGAGAGATATAGGAAGAGGAGGGAGGAGAAGGAGAGATATAGGAAGGGGGAGGAGAAGGAGAGATATAGGAAGAGAGGAGGAGAGGAGATATAGGAAGAGAGGGAGGAGAAGGAGAGGAAGAGAGGAGGAGAAGGAGAGATATAGAAGGGAGAGATATAGAAGGAGGAGAAGGAGAGATATAGGAAGAGAGGAGGAGGAGAGATATAGGAAGAGGGAGAGAGAGGAGATAGGAGGGAGAGATATAGGAAGAGAGGAGGAGAAGGAGAGATATAGGAAGAGGGAGGAGAAGGAGAGATATAGGAAGAGAGGAGGAGAAGGAGAGATATAGGAAGAGGAGGAGAGGAGGAGATATAGGAAGAGAGGAGGAGAAGGAGAGATATAGGAAGAGAGGAGGAGAAGGAGAGATATAGGAAGAGAGGAGGAGAAGGAGAGATATAGGAAGAGGGGAGGAGAAGAGGAAGAGAGGAGGAGAAGGAGAGATATAGGAAGAGAGGGAGGAGAAGGAGAGATATAGGAAGAGAGGAGAGATATAGGAGAGGAGGAGAAGAGAGATAGGAAGAGAGGAGGAGGAAGAGAGAGATATAGGAAGAGGGAGGAGAAGGAGAGATATAGGAAGAGGGAGGAGAAGGAGAGATATAGGAAGAGAGGAGGAGAAGGAGAGATATAGGAAGAGAGGAGGAGAAGGAGAGATATAGGAAGAGAGGAGGAGAAGGAGATATAGGAAGGAGAAGGAGAGATATAGAAGAGAGGAGAAGGAGAGATATAGGAAGAGAGGAGGAGAAGGAGAGATATAGGAGAGGAGGAGAAGGAGGAGAAGAGAGGAGGAGAAGGAGAGATATAGGAAGAGGGGAGGAAAGGAGAGATATAGGAAGAGAGGAGGAGAAGGAGAGATATAGGAAGAGAGGAGGAGAAGGAGAGATATAGGAAGAGAGGAGAGAAGGAGAGATATAGGAAGAGAGGGAGAAGGAGAGATATAGGAAGAGGAGGAGAGATATAGGAAGAGAGGAGGAGAAGGAGAGATATAGGAAGAGAGGAGGAGAAGGAGAGATATAGGAAGAAGGAGGAGAAGGAGAGATATAGGAGGAGAGGAGGAGAAGGAGAGATATAGGAAGAGAGGAGGAGAAGGAGAGATATAGGAAGAGAGGGAGAGGAGAAGAGGGAGAGATATAGGAAGAGAGGAGGAGAAGAGAGATATAGGAAGAGAGGAGGAGAAGGAGAGATATAGGAAGAGAGGAGGAGAAGGAGAGATATAGGAAGAGAGGGAGGAGAAGGAGAGATATAGGAAGAGAGGAGGGAGAGATATAGGAAGGAGGGAGGAGAAGGAGAGATATAGGAAGAGAGGAGGAGAAGGAGAGATATAGGAAGAGGGAGGAGAAGGAGAGATATAGGAAGAGAGGAGGAGAAGATATAGGAAGAGAGGAGGAGAAGGAGAGATATAGGAAGAGAGGAGAAGAGAAGAGAGGAGAGATATAGGAAGAGAGGAGGAGAAGGAAGAGAGAGATATAGGAAGAGGGAGGAGAAGGAGAGATATAGATATAGGAGAGAGAGGAGAGAGGGAGGAGAAGGAGAGATATAGGAAGAGAGGAGGAGAAGGAGAGATATAGGAAGAGAGGAGGAGAAGGAGAGATATAGGAAGAGAGGAGGAGAAGGAGAGATATAGGAAGAGAGGAGGAGAAGGAGAGATATAGGAAGAGAGGAGGAGAAGGAGAGATATAGGAAGAGAGGAGGAGAAGGAGAGATATAGGAAGAGGGGAGGAGAGATATAGGAAGAGAGGAGGAGAAGGAGAGATATAGGAAGAGAGGAGGAGAAGTAGAGATATAGGAAGAGAGGAGATATAGAGAGGAGAAGGAGAGATATAGGAAGAGAGGAGAAGGAGAGATATAGGAAGAGAGGAGGAGAAGGAGAGATATAGGAAGAGAGGAGGAGAAGGAGAGATATAGGAAGAGAGGAGGAGAAGGAGAGATATAGGAAGAGAGGAGGAGAAGTAGAGATATAGGAAGAGAGGAGGAGAAGGAGAGATATAGGAAGAGAGGAGGAGAAGGAGAGATATAGGAAGAGAGGAGGAGAGATATAGGAAGAGAGGAGGAGAAGTAGAGATATAGGAAGAGAGGAGGAGAAGTAGAGATATAGGAAGAGAGGAGGAGAAGGAGAGATATAGGAAGAGAGGAGGAGAAGGAGAGATATAGGAGGAGAGATATAGGAAGGGAGGAAGAGAGATATAGGAAGAGAGAGGAGGAGAAGGAGAGATATAGGAAGAGAGGAGGAGAAGAGAGATATAGGAAGAGAGGAGGAGAAGGAGAGATAGGAAGAGAGGAGGAGAAGGAGAGATATAGGAAGAGAGGAGGAGAAGATAGAGGATATAGGAAGAGAGGAGGAGAAGGAGAGATAGAAGAGGAGGAGAAGAGAGATATAGGAAGAGAGGGAGGAGAAGGAGAGATGAAGAAGGAGAGATATAGGGGAGAGATATAGAAGAGAGGAGGAGAAGGAGAGATATAGGAAGAGAGGAGGAGAAGGAGAGATATAGAAGAGAGGAGAGATATAGGAAGAGAGGAGAGATAGAAGAGAGGAAGAGGAGATATAGAAGAAGAAGAGAGGAGGAGAAGGAGAGATATAGGAAGAGAGGAGGAGAAGGAGAGATATAGGAAGAGAGGAGGAGAAGGAGGAGATATAGGAAGAGAGGAGGAGAAGGAGAGATATAGGAAGAGAAGAGAGAGAAGGAGAGAGAAGGAGAGATATAGGAGAGGAGGAGAAGAGATATAGGAAGAGAGGAGGAGAAGGAGAGATATAGGAAGAGGGGAGGAGAGAGGAGAGATATAGGAAGGAGAAGGAGAGATATAGAAGAGAGAGGAGAGATATAGGAAGGAGGATATAGGAAGAGAAGAGAAGGAGAGATATAGGAAGAGGGGAGGAGAAGGAGAGATATAGGAAGAGAGAGGAGGAGAAGGAGAGATATAGGAAGGAGGAGAAGGAGAGATATAGGAGGAGAGGAGGAGGGAGAGATATAGGAAGAGAGGAGGAGAAGGAGAGATATAGGAAGAGGAGGAGAAGGAGAGATATAGGAAGAGAGGGTAGAGGAGAGGAGGAGAGATATAGGAAGAGGGGTAGAGAGAAGGAGAGATATAGGAAGAGGGGTAGAAGAGAGGAGAGATATAGGGGTAAGATGAAGGAGAAGGAGAGATATAGGAAGAGAGGAGGAGAAGGAGAGATATAGGAAGAGAGGAGGAGAAGGAGAGATATAGGAAGAGAGGAGGAGAAGGAGAGATATAAGGAAGAGAAGGAGAGATATAGGAAGAGAGAAGGAGAGATATAGGAAGAGAGGAGGAGAAGGAGAGAGATATATAGGAAGAGGGAGGAGAGAGGAGAAGAAGAGGGAGAGATATAGAAGAGAGGAGAGATAGGAAGAGATGAGAGAAGGAGAGGAAGAGGGATATAGGAAGAGGGGGAGAGAGATGAAGAGAGGAGGAGAAGGGAAGAGAGAGATGAAGAGAAGGAGAGATATAGGAAGAGGGAGGAGAAGAGAGATATAGGAAGAGAGGAGGAGAAGGAGATGAAGAGAGGAGGAGAAGGAGAGATATAGGAAGAGAGGAGGAGAAGGAGAGATATAAGGAAGGAGAAGGAGAGATGAAGAGGAAGAGATGAAGAGAGAGATATAGGAAGAGCGGAGGAGAAGGAGAGATATAGGAAGAGAGGAGAGAGAAGTAGAGATATAGGAAGAGAGGAGAGATGAAGAGAGATGAAGAGAGGAGGAGAAGGAGATATAGAAGAGGAGGAGGAGGAGAGATATAGGAAGAGAAGAGAGGAGAAGAGAGGAGGAGAAGGAGAGATATAGAAGAGAGGAGAGAGTATGAAGAGAGGAGGAGAAGGAGAGATGGAAGAGAGGAGGAGAAGTAGAGATATAGGAAGAGGAGAGATGAAGAGGGGAGGAGAAGAGAGGAGAGATAGAAGAGAGAGGAGAAGAGATGAAGAGAGGAGGAGAAGGAGAGATATAGGAAGAGAGGAGAGATGAAGAGAGGATGAGAGATGGAAGAGGGGAGATGAAGAGAGATAGGAAGAGGGGAGGAGAGTATGGAAGAGAGGAGGAGAAGGAGAGATAAGGAAGAGAGGAGGAGAAGGAGAGATATAGGAAGAGGGGAGAGAGTATGAAGAGAGGAGGAGAAGGAGAGATATAGGAAGAGGGGAGAGATGAAGAGAGGATGAGAGATGTAGGAAGAGGGGAGAGATGAAGAGAGGATGAGAGATGTAGGAAGAGGGGAGAGAGTATGATGTTATAACTATCCCTCTGATGATGATGGGGAATTCAAAGCATCAACTCAAACAACAACAATCACAACAATTAATAGGAAATGCTACTTCAGACCTCAGAAACATTCCAACGGTCTGTCCTGTCTGCCTGCCTGCCTGTCTGTCTGCCTGTCTGTCTGTCTGTCTGTCTGTCTGTCTGTCTGCCTGCCTGTCTGTCTGCCTGCCTGCCTGTCTGTCTGTCTGCCTGCCTGCCTGTCTGCCTGTCTGCCTGCCTGCCTGCCTGCCTGCCTGCCTGTCTGTCTGTCTGTCTGTCTGTCTGTCTGTCTGTCTGCCTGCCTGCCTGCCTGCCTGCCTGTCTGTCTGTCTGTCTGTCTGTCTGTCTGTCTAACTGCCTGTCTGTCCAGTCTGCCTGTCTGTCTGTCTGTCTGTCTCTGTATCTGTATCTGTCTCTCCCTCTCTCTGTTTGTCTGTCTGTCTGTCTGCCTGTCCTGTCTGTATCCAGTCTCTCTCTCTCTGTATCACTGTGGTTTAACAGCACATTTTAAATTCATCCTCAATGCCTCGTTATATCGGTCTACAGCTTCAGTTTCAATCCTGATTAATGTTTGATGTATTCAGGTTCTCATTCCCAATCTCCTACAACCACATAGATACAGAAAGATAAACAGTACAGCCTCACTCATCAATCTGCCTCTCAGATGACCCCCTCTCCATATAGTGAATATCACTGCATGGTCCACGTCATCATTACTCACTGACAGCTCTTCTTCTCTCCCTGCTGCGGGTCACAGGACCCACAAGGCTTTGCAGCAGCCCAGCTCCGCTTGCCCATGACCACGACGCCATAGAATATGTAAAATATCAGCAGGATAACTGCAGCTATAAAACCCTGAAACAGTGGTTGATCAGCCATGCTGGGATTGACGATAACGATGACCATGTTTGGTTGAAGCCTCTCCTCAAAGCCCACTGCCACTTATGGCCTTATACAGAGAGATGCAAGGGGTTTGCGTCCCAAATGGCATCCTAGTCCCTACGTAGTGCACTACTTTTGACCAGGGCCCATAGGACTAAGGGCACAGCCAGGGACTTAAGCACTTCTATTCCTTATAAGGGAACTGTGTGTCCAGTCAGTGTCTTCTCTCCTGTGTCCAGCTCCAGCCTAGCGTTACTGTTGACAACATGATGACCTGTCAATCAGTCAGTCACTAGGCCGCTTAGTCTCTGGTCACAGCATTAACGTCTATTTATTTTTTTATTCAACATTTATTTAGCTAGGCAAGTCAGTTAAGAACAAATTCTTATTTACAACGACTGCCTACCAAAAGGCAAAAGGCCTCCTGTGGGGACGGGGGCTGGGATTAAAAATAAATTAAATAAAAATATAGGACAAAACACACATCATGACAAGAGAGACAACACAACACCACATAAAGAGAGACGTATAAGACAACAACATAGCAAGGCAGCAGAACATGACAACACAGCATGGTAGCATCACAACATGGTAGCAGCACAACATGTCAGCAGCACAACATGTCAGCAGCACAACATGGTAGCAGCACAACATGGTAGCGGCCCAACATGGTAGCGGCCCAACATGGTAGCGGCCCAACATGGTAGCGGCCCAACATGGCAGCAGCACAACATGGCAGCAGCACAACATGGTAGCAGACCAACATGTCAGCAGCACAACATGGTAGCAACACAACACAACATGCAGCAGCACAACATGGTAGCAGCACAACATGGTAGCATCACAACATGGTAGCATCACAACATGGTAGCAACACACCATGGTAGCAGCACAACATGGTAGCAGCACAACATGTCATCAGCAAAACATGGTAGCAACACAACATGGTAGCAGCCCAACATGGTAGCAGCACAACATGGCAGCAGCACAACATGGCAGCAGCCCAACATGTCAAGCAGCCCAACATGTCAAGCAGCACAACATGGCAGCAGCACAACATGGTAGCATCACAACATGGCAGCAGCCCAACATGGTAGCAGCCCAACATGGTGGCAGCCCAACATGGTGGCAGCACAACATAAAAGGATACATTGAAAGGATACATTGACATTAGCTGATGATGTTCTGGCTGCACGGTGAGGACGGGTTACCAGGTACTGGGCTGTGTGGCAGCTGGGCCAGCGGGGATACCAGGGGTCAGGTCAATTCCATTTCAATACAGGAGATGAATTGAAATTCACATTCAAGTTATTGAATGGTGTGGTTGTATTTGGAATAGATGGGAGTTGAAATGGGATTGATCCCAACTTGGGTGTCAAACCAACTTCTGGTGATGATGGTTGTATTTGGAATAGATGGGAGTTGAAATGGGATTGATCCCAACTTGGGGGTCAAACCAACTTCTGGTGATGATGGTTGTATTTGGAATAGATGGGAGTTGAAATGGGATTGATCCCAACTTGGGGGTCAAACCAACTTCTGGTGATGATGGTTGTATTTTCAATAGATGGGAGTTGAAATGGGATTGATCCCAACTTGGGTGTCAAACCAACTTCTGGTGATGATGGTTGTATTTTCAATAGATGGGAGTTGAAATGGGATTCATCCCAACTTGGGTGTCAAACCAACTTCTGGTGATGATGGTTGTATTTTCAATAGATGGGAGTTGAAATGGGATTGATCCCAACTCGGGTGTCAAACCAACTTCTGGTGATGATGGTTGTATTTTCAATAGATGGGAGTTGAAATGGGATTGATCCCAACTTGGGTGTCAAACCAACTTCTGGTGATGATGGTTGTATTTTTTAGGTCTTTGAATTGTTGCACAAGGTGACATGCTAATAAATGAAATGGCAGTTGGAAAAAGTCCATCACCTGATATAAACATCACTCTATTATCCTAGCCTGTATGTAAACACAGCCTCTGTCAAGAGGTCTAACCCTTTATGGCACAGTAGGTAGGTAGTGTCGTGCTTATTGCCTGTTCAAACCCAACCCAACTATACCCTTATATCACCACAACACTAAAACACAAGCTGAGACCCAGGGGATCGGGTCCGACATGGAAAAGTCGAAACTTAGCGACAACTAAATTTAGCGACAACAACTTATCTGGAAGTCCAATAAAGTGCACATTGTTGATTGAAACATTGCACAGCAACACGTAGCACCTGAACAGGTGCAGCCCGCCTAAAACCTTGTAGCATATTTCATTTTCCAACGGTCTTTCTTCGAACAGAACTGACAATAGTTCTGACAATATGTCCGTGTTCAAACAACGCTGTCCTGCACGCAGTTACAGACCTCTCTATATGCACCTGTCTATACAGAACGGCAGCCTGTTACCGGTAGACTATTCGCATACGGCCACATTTATTTAAAAGGAAGCAGACTCAATACTCACTTTAGTTTTTTTCCGGTAGATGATGGACTCGGGATGTAGTCTATCCTACAACGTTGTCTGGATATACGTTTCTCCACGAGATAGCGGGACGGGACAGGTAAACTACTTAAGGTTGAACTATCCTTCCACCGGATGAAGCATCCTACCCAGGTATTTAAACCGGCCCGCTCCGCCCGTGGGAGGAGAGCAGCGCGCGCGGATCCTCCTCGTCTCTATGGTGACCAAAATTTGACAGCAGCCAACGATTTGAGGTACCAGTTTGTTTGTGCTATCATTACCCTGGTACCAGTTTGTTTGTGCTATGATTACCCTGGTACCAGTTTGTTTGTGCTATCATTACCCTGGTACCAGTTTGTTTGTGCTATCATTACCCTGGTACCAGTTTGTTTGTGCTATCATTACCCTGGTACCATTTTGTGTGTGCTATCATTACCCTGGTACCAGTTTGTGTGTTCTATCATTACCCTGGTACCAGTTTGTGTGTGCTATCATTACCCTGGTACCAGTTTGTGTGTTCTATCATTACCCTGGTACCAGTTTGTTTGTGCTATCATTACCCTGGTACCAGTTTGTGTGTTCTATCATTACCCTGGTACCAGTTTGTTTGTGCTATCATTACCCTGGTACCAGTTTGTGTGTTCTATCATTACCCTGGTACCAGTTTGTTTGTGCTATCATTACCCTGGTACCAGTTTGTTTGTGCTATCATTACCCTGGTACCAGTTTGTGTGTTCTATCATTCCACTGCTTGACATGACACGGTTAGCTAGGACACTGGCCTTCCACAGATGGTGACTTCGACCGATTCAATCCTACTGCCAGAGCACTTCTTTGGAATGAATGAAATCAAACGTGGATGTATTTTATGGAAGAGCAAACCATGGTGACAACAAATGAAACATGTACAGGCCCATTCACCTTCTATCTCACTGACACAATTTGAAAGGAGAATGTTTGCAATAGAGCCTAAGGATATGTTTATCTGTAGCCTAAATATTGTGTTTTCTTTCTTTCTTTCTTTCTTTCTTTCTTTCTTTCTCTCTCTGTCTTTCACTCTGTCTCTCTGTCTTTCTCTCTCTCTCTGTCTTTCTCTCTCTCTCTGTCTTTCTCTCTGTCTCTCTGTCTTTCTCTCTCTCTGTCTTTCTCTCTCTCTCTGTCTTTCTCTCTGTCTCTCTGTCTTTCTCTCTCTCTGTCTTTCTCTCTCTCTCTGTCTTTCTCTCTGTCTCTCTCTCTCTGTGTCTCTCTGTCTCTCTCTCTGTGTCTCTCTGTCTCTCCGTCTCTCTCTCTCTCTCTCTGTGTCTCTCTGTCTCTCCGTCTCTCTCTCTCTCTCTCTCTCTCTGGACAGAGTTTGTGTGCTGAATGAGAAAGGATCAAGATATGTGTCATAATTAGAAATTACAGCCCATGGAAATGCATGGAAATGAACCAGCTTTTGAGTCCCAAATGGCACCCTATTCCCTATATAGTGCACTGCTTTTGACCGGGGTGGTCAGGGCCCATATATAGGGAATAGGGTGTCATTTGGGACACATATTATGTGTTTAATGCTTTCAATGCTATCTTGAAGATATTTTGCATTCTATTTACTCAGAGTCAATGGCCTACTTGGCTCAAGTGCATGTAAGGACATTGTGGAAACTAACTGTGGACTGAACCTTGTCTGTGTCATAATGCCTTATGATCTGGAACTCTGCTGTGTGTTACCACTAACTGTGGACTGAACCTTGTCTGTGTCATAATGCCTTATGATCTGGAACTCTGCTGTGTGTTACCACTAACTGTGGACTGAACCTTGTCTGTGTCATAATGCCTTATGATCTAGAACTCTGCTGTGTGTTACCACTAACTGTGGACTGAACCTTGTCTGTGTCATAATGCCTTTATGATCTGGAACTCTGCTGTGTGTTACCACTAACTGTGGACTGAACCTTGTCTGTGTCATAATGCCTTTATGATCTGGAACTCTGCTGTGTGTTACCACTAACTGTGGACTGAACCTTGTCTGTGTCATAATGCCTTTATGATCTGGAACTCTGCTGTGTGTTACCACTAACTGTGGACTGAACCTTGTCTGTGTCATAATGCCTTTATGATCTGGAACTCTGCTGTGTGTTACCATATAGTCACATGTATAGAGAGGAGGAGGGGGAGAGAGTTAGAGGGGGGATAGAGAGGGGAGAGAGAGAGAAAGAGAGAGACGGGTAGAGAGAAAGAGAGGGAGAGAGTTAGAGGGGGGGTAGAGAGGGGAGAGAGAGATAAAGAGAGAGACGGGTAGAGAGAAAGAGAGGGAGAGAGTTAGAGGGGGATAGAGAGGCGAGAGAGAGATGTAGAGAGAAAGAGGGGTAGAGAGTTAGAGGGGGGATAGAGAGGGGAGAGAGAGATAAAGAGAGAGAAGGTAGAGAGAAAGAGGGAGAGAGAGAAAGATGGGGGCAGAGAGAGGGGAGAGAGAGATAAAGAGAGAGAAGGTAGAGAGAAAGAGGGGGAGAGGCATGTGTAACCGATGTGAAATGGCTAGCTAGTTAGCAGTGGTGCGCGCTAATAGCGTTTAAATCGGGTGACATCACTCACTCTGAGACTTTGAAGTATTTGCTGCAGCTTTTGTGGAGTGATGGGTAATGATGCTTCGAGGGTGTCAGTTGTCTATATGCACACAGGGTCCCTGGTTCGAGCCCGGGTTGGGGCGAGGGGACGGATGAAAGTTAAACTGTTACACATGGAGAGAGAGACCGTGAGAGAGAGTGATAAAGGGAGAGATACTGATGTATGTGTGGTTAGGGTACAGTTGAAGTCGGAAGTTTACATACATTTAGGTTGGAGTCATTAAAACTCGTTTTTCAACCACTCCACAAATTTCTTGTTAACAAACTATAGTTTTGGCAGGTCGTTTAGGACATCTACTTTGTACATGACACAAGTAATTTTTCCAACAATTGTTTACAGACAGATTATTTCACTTATCATTCACTGTATCACAATTCCAGTGCGTCAGAAGTTTACATACACTAAGTTGACTGGGCCTTTAAACAGCGTGGAAAATTCCAGAAAATGATGTCATGGCTTTAGAAGCTTCTGATAGGCTAATTGACATCATTTGAGTCAATTGGAGGTGTATTTGTGGATGTATTTCAAGGCCTACCTTCAAACTCAGTGCCTCTTTGCTTGACATCATGGGAAAATCAAAATAAATAAATAAATAATTTTTTTGTAGACCTTCACAAGTCTGATTCATCCTTGGAAGCAATTTCCAAACACCTGAAGGTACCACGCTCATCTGTACAAACAATAGTATGTAAGTATAAACACCATGGGACCACGCAGCTGTCATACCGCTCAGGAAGGAGACGCGTTCTGTCTCCTAGAGATGAACATACTTTGGTGAGAAAAGTGCAAATCAATCTGAGAACAACAGCAAAGGACCTTGTGAAGATGTTGGAGGAAACAGGTACAAAATTATCGATATCCACAGTAAAATGAGTCCAATATCGATATAACCTGAATGGCCGCTCAGCAAGGAAGAAGCCACTGCTCCAAAACCGCCATAAAAAAGACAGACTATGGTTTGCAACTGCACATGGGGGCAAAGATTGTACTTTTTGGAGAAATGTCCTCTGGTCTGATGAAACAAAAATAGAACTGTTTGGCCATAATGACCATCGTTATGTTTGGAGGAAAAAGGGGGAGGCTTGCAAGCCGAAGAACCTCATCCCAACCGTGATGCACGGGGGTGGCAGCATCATGTTGTGGGGGTGCTTTGCTGCAGGAAGTACTGGTGCACTTCACAAAATAGATGGCATCATGAAGATGGAAATTATGTGGATATATTAAAGCAACATCTCAAGACATCAGTCAGGAAGTTGAAGCTTGGTCGAAAATGGGTCTTCCAAATGGACAATGATCCCAAGCATGCTTCCAAAGTTGTGGCAAAATGGCTTAAGGACAACAAAGTCAAGGTATTGGAGTGGCCATCACAAAGCCCTGACCTCAAGCCTATAGAAAATCTGTGGGCAGAACTGAAAAAGTTTTTGTGAGCAAGGAGTCCTACAAAACTGACTCATTACCCTATACCCCCAACTAGGAGACAGGTATCATTACCATATACCCCCCACTAGGAGACAGGTATCATTACCCTATACCCCCAACTAGGAGGCAGGTATCATTACCATATACCCCCCACTAGGAGACAGGTATCATTACCATATACCCCCACTAGGAGACAGGTATCATTACCATATACCCCCACTAGGAGACAGGTATCATTACCATATACCCCCACTAGGAGACAGGTATCATTACCATATACCCCCCACTAGGAGACAGGTATTATTACCCTATACCCCCACTAGGAGACAGTGGGAAGCATTATTTATTTACAACACCACTTGTGGCTAGCTCTCCAGGCCTCGGACTAAGCTATATCAACATGGTATGTCTCTGTAGCTCTCCAGGCCTAGGACTAAGCTATATCAACATGGTATATCCCTGTAGCTCTCCAGGCCTAGTGCCACACGGTATCTCTCTGTATGGTTATTCAAATGATCAAACTGACCCAAGGGAAAAAGGACCATATAAGGATGAGACAGCAGTGGGTATGTCTGCATCCCAAATGGCACCCTTTTCCCTACATAGTGCACTACTTTTGACCAGAGTAGTGCACTATGTAAGGAATACGGTGCCATTTGGGACACATCCAGGCTGCTGTCTCATCCATACAAGGCACTGGATGTGTCCCAAATGGCACCGTATTCCTTACATAGTAGGATGAGACAGCAGCCTGGATGTGGGGTGTGAACTACAGTGCCTTGTAGGATGAGACAGCAGCCAGGATGTGGGGGTGAACTACAGTGCCTTGTAGGATGAGACAGCAGCCTGGATGTGGGGTGTGAACTACAGTGCCTTGTAGGATGAGACAGCAGCCAGGATGTGGGGGTGAACTACAGTGCCTTGTATGGATGCGACAGCAGCCAGGATGTGGGGGTGAACTACAGTGCCTTGTATGGATGCGATAGCAGCCAGGATGTGGGGGTGAACTACAGTGCCTTGTAGGATGAGACAGCAGCCAGGATGTGGGGGTGAACTACAGTGCCTTCAGAAAGTATTCCCTCACCTTGATGTTTTTCACATTTTGTTGTGTTATAAAGTCATATTAAAATGAGTTAAATTGTGATTTTGTTGTGTTATAAAGTCATATTAAAATGGGTTAAATTGTGATTTTGTTTGTCAACTATTTACACAAAATAATCTGTAACTTCAAAGTGGAAGAACATTTTGAATATTTTTGTATTTTATTCATGGGAAAATAAAACGGTAATATATGCTAATTAGATAAGTATTCAAACTCCTGAGTTTAGAATGCTAGAATCACCTTTGGCAGCGATTACAGCTGGGAGTCTTTCTAGGTGAGTCTCTAAGAGCTTTACACACCTGGATTGTACAAATATTTGCACATTATTATTTCTAAAATTCTTCCAGTTCTGTCAAGTTGGTTGTTGATCATTGCTAGACAGCCATTTTCTAGTCTTGTCATAGATGTTCAAGACGATTTAAGTCAAAATTATAACTAGGCCACGAAGGGACATTCAATATTGACTTGTATATTTGGCCTTGTGTTTAAGGTATTTGTCCTGCTGAAAGGTGAATTTGTCTCTGAATGTCTGGTGGAAAGCAGATTGAACCAGGTTTTCCTCTAGGATTTTGCCTGTGTTTAGCATTATTCTGTTACTTTTTATCCTAAAAAACGAGTCCTTGCCAATGACAAGCATACCCATAACATGATGCAGCCACCACCATGCTTGAAAATATGAAGCGTGGTACTCAGTGACGTGTGTTGGTTTTGCCCCATAACATAACACTTTGTATTTAGGATCAACAGTTCCTTTCTTTGCCACGTCTTTTGCAGAATTACTTTAGTGCCTTATTGCAAACAGGATGTATGTTTGGGAATATTTGTATTCCTTCCTTTTCACTCATTTATGTTAGTATTGTGGAGTAACTACAATGTTGTTTGTCCATCCTCAGTTTTCCCACGATCACAGCCATTAAACTCTGCAACTCTTTTCAGTCACCATTAGCTTCATGAGCGGTTTCCTTCCTCTCTGGCAACTGAGTTAGGAAGTGCGCCTGTATCTTTGTAGTGACTGGGTGTATTGATACACCATCCAAAGTGGAAGTAATAACTGCACCATGCTGAAAATGATTTTTTTTTTCATTCCCATCTACCAATAGTTGCCGTTCTTTGCTGGGCATTGGAAAACCTCCCTCTTATTTGTGGTTGAATCTGTGCTTGAAATTCACTGCTCGACTGAGGGACCTTACAGATCATTGTATGTGTAGAGTAAAGAGATGGGGGTAGTCATTTTAAAATGATCTTAAACACTATTATTGCAGTCAGAGTGAGTCCATGCAACTTATTATGTGACTTGTTAAGCACATTGTTACTCCTGAAGTTATTTCGGCGTTGCCATAACAAAGGAGTTGAATACTTATTGATTCAAGACATTTCCGCTTTTCATTTTTTAAATTATTTTTGTAAAAAATGTCTTCATTCATAATTCCATTATGGGATACTGTGTGTAGATCAGTGACACAATCCATTTTGAATTCAAGCTGTAACACAACATAATATGGATAAAGTCAAGGGGTGTGACTACTTTCCGAGGGCCCTGTTGTTACACTGTTGTTACACACACACCTCATTCTCTATATAGAGCACTACTTTTGACCAGGACCCATAGGAGAAAGTGTGCTATTTGCATGTCATTCTAGAGGTTGTGTTATTCACGCACACCAGCGGTGGCCCCCCACAGAGTAAAATAACATGTGACACACACGCACACACACACACACCAGCTTAACGCACTGTTACCTATGTAGTTCTAGCGCCCCCTAGCGGTAACCTTCTATCTTGTTTACAGGAGCGCCAACAGAAGTGTGCTTATGAAACCAAAGCAAAGCGGTAGCGCCGTTAACCCAAATTATCAGAGGAGAACTTGAACAACCGCGAATGGGTTTGGACAAGTTCTGCAGTGCGGACGGTTCCGACCCGTTTTGGGTAAGTTCCACTGTTGCCACCGAGCTAGTCAACTCTCCTGCTGTCTTTAGCTGCTTTACAATGTTGACGCCTTACAGTTGTTTTCCCAGCTTGCTGTTAGCGGCTTTGCTTGTAATGACAGTGTCCGCCTGAACTAAGCATGGTAATATCACACAACGTTACTGTTCTGTCTTTGGTAACACTGGTGTTAGCTAACAGTAGCTAGCTAGGCTAGCAAGGCCGTCGTTAATTATGCCGGTTGACTTGAGCTAACTAGCTAAGCTTCATTTCATTCATAATGTGTGAAATAGAGAGGTTGAAATAACGTGGTAGTGCATTTTTAAAAAGGTATATCACTATCAATAAAAGTCGACAATCGTTTTTATTGTGAAGTTGTGTCTAGCTAGCTTAACAGCTTTCGGTGATTTTTAAAACACCATTGATTCCTATTATGTTAGCTAACCTGCTAGCTTAAACTCACTGTAGTCTAACAACTTTAATTCGAGACTCACACTACCTCTGCTCTGTTGATGATAGAGCAATGTGTTTCGATGAAATGTTCGCTCGGTAACTTTCCTGACATAACACCCAGGTATGATGGCAAGCCTGTCTTGCTAGCAAGGTCCACAACACAAGAACACTTACAGCAAGTCTGTCAGCTGTTGCAAGATGGCATTGTTTGTTTAAACCTGTACACACCATCCACTGCGAGTAGCAGCAACATAGAGAGGACATTATTATTACATGAGCTCGATAGAAACCCCCCCCCAAAACTAACTAGAAACCTAAACCTGTGGAATCCAACCAAACTTGTTATGGCACTGAACTAGAAGATTAACTGGGCCAGTCAGTTAAAGAACAAACTCTTATTTACAATGAAGGCCTCCCCCCGGGGCCAAACCCTAACGATGCTGGGCCAATTGTGCGCCTCCCTATGGGACTCCCAATCACGGCCGGTTATGATACAGCCCGGGATCAAACCAGGGTCTGTAGTGACGCCTCTAGCACTGAGATGCAGTGCCTTAGATCGCTGCCCCACTCGGGAGCCCAAAAGAGTTACACATGTTTGAAGTGACACATACTGTCATGTCATGTAGATAGATTCTATCTATGTGCGGTCATAACATGCAGTATATTGCCTAATAAGTCAACTGTCAGCTAGCCTGGCCAGATAGGCCATGATGAGCAAAGCCCTAAGGAATTTAGCTACAAGTGTTAGAGGTCCATTTGCCCAAATGTTAATAACAGGGTATAGGTCTAATTAGTGTTAGGCATAGTCTCGCTAAGCAGACGGGTTGCCCTGCCTTCCACAATGTTCCAGCTGCTGTTCTAGGTTTGGGATTTCAGAGACTGTTAGGCCTAATAACACACATTTTGTCAATAAGGTCTATGGCTTCCTGAGTTATGATAACATGCAATCTCATCACCCAGTCCCACAGCCCTTTGGAACCTGTTATAAGAGACCTGGTAGTGTGATTGTACACTTCTATATTCTACAGGGCTTTGTTGTCTACTCACTGGCTCAGTTATTGAACCAAACAAATTCCACAGGGGTCAGGAGGGCTCGTCTTGAAGCCAAAGGGTATTGAGACAAGTGCTTTCCAAAATCACTGAACTGGTCACTGGTCATGAGTACCTTGGAGTCGCTTGTTCTTTAGCAGCCATGAAAACAAGATTAAACAGTAGGGTTATTGAACACGTACACAGTATGACTCGGGATTCAGGTAAAAAACAGCTGCCATAACATGTGTCATAACATGTCTCAGTGATCTGTCAGTGTTGTCTTGTGTTGTGTTGTCTCAGTGTTGTTGTCTCAGTGTTGTTGTCTCAGTGTTGTGTTGTCTCAGTGTTGTCTCAGTGTTGTGTTGTGACAGTGTTGTTTCATGTCAGTGTTGTCTCAGTGTTGTCTCAGTGTTGTGTTGTGACAGTGTTGTTTCATGTCAGTGTTGTCTCAGTGTTGTTTCATGTCAGTGTGGTCTCGTGATTGTGTTGTCTCAGTGTTGTCTCGTGATTGTGTTGTCTCAGTGTTGTCTCAGTGTTGTCTAAGTGTTGTGTCAGTGTTGTGTCAGTGTTGTCTCGTGATTGTATTGTCTCAGTGTTGTCTCGTGTTCGTGTTGTCTCGTGATAGTGTTGTCTCAGTGTTGTATTGTGTCAGTGTTGTGACAGTGTTGTCTCAGTGTTGTGTTGTTTCATGTCAGTGTTGTCTCAGTGTTGTATTGTGATAGTGTTGTGTCAGTGTTGTTTCAGTGTTGTCTCGTGATTGTGTTGTCTCAGTGTTGTCTCGTGATTGTGTTGTCTCAGTGTTGTCTCAGTGTTGTCTAAGTGTTGTGTCAGTGTTGTGTCAGTGTTGTCTCGTGATTGTGTTGTCTCAGTGTTGTCTCGTGATTGTGTTGTCTCAGTGTTGTCTCAGTGTTGTCTAAGTGTTGTGTCAGTGTTGTGTCAGTGTTGTCTCGTGATTGTATTGTCTCAGTGTTGTCTCGTGTTCGTGTTGTCTCAGTGTTGTCTCGTGATCGTGTTGTCTCAGTGTTGTATTGTGTCAGTGTTGTGACAGTGTTGTGACAGTGGTGTGACAGTGTTGTCTCAGTGTTGTGTTGTTTCATGTCAGTGTTGTCTCAGTGTTGTATTGTGATAGTGTTGTCTAAGTGTTGTGTCAGTGTTGTTTCAGTGTTGTCTCGTGATTGTATTGTCTCGTGATTGTATTGTGATAGTGTTGTGTCAGTGTTGTCTCAGTGTTGTGTCAGTGTTGTCTCAGTGTTGTGTCAGTGTTGTGTCAGTGTTGTGTCAGTGTTGTCTCAGTGTTGTGTCAGTGTTGTCTCGTGATCGTGTTCGTGTTGTCTCAGTGTTGTGTCAGTGTTGTCTCAGTGTTGTCTCGTGATCGTGTCAGTGTTGTCTCAGTGTTGTCTCAGTGTTGTCTCAGTGTTGTCTCGTGATCGTGTCAGTGTTGTCTCAGTGTTGTCTCAGTGTTGTCTCAGTGTTGTCTCAGTGTTGTGTCAGTGTTGTGTCAGTGTTGTGTCAGTGTTGTGTCAGTGTTGTCTCAGTGTTATAAATGCCTTATGAACTCAGGATTTTAGTAAAGTGTTATCAAACAATACAGCCAAAAGCGCCAGGCTTTAGGAAAGGAACGAGAGGGGAAGGTGTGTCTGTGTGTGGCAGGCCTGACACCCTGCCTCCGGTTCCCTCCTCTGTGCCAAGGCAGGAATGTTTATGGGTTTTATTAGAAACACCTCAGTCACTGGGATGAAGAACAGACGCTGTGGTCGTCCACACACACACGCACACGGACACGCACACGGACACGCACGCACACACACACACACACACACAGTGACTAGAAGTGTCTGTTTCCACACAAGGTGTAGCTATGTAGCCTGGTGTCTGAATGTATTTGTCTCTGTAGCTCTACTAACATTAGGCCTTGTCATAATTCACTGTCTGAACACAGCAGTCTGAGGCTGTGTCCCATAGGGCACACTATTCCCTAAAGAGGGCACTACTTTTGAACCCCAAATGGCACCCTATTCCCTGTATAGTGCACTACTTTTGACCCCAAATGCTTCCCTATTCCCTATATAGTGCACTACTTTTGACCCCAAATGGAACCATATTCCCTGTATAGTGCACTACTTTTGAACCCCCAATGGCACCCTATTCCCTGTATAGCGCACTACTATTGACCACAAATGGAACCATATTCCCTGTATAGTGCACTACTTTTGACCCCAAATGCTTCCCTATTCCCTGTATAGTGCACTACACTTGCCCAGGTCCCATAGGGTGTCATTTATTAGCCTGTCCTGTCTGGTTGCCAGTCTCTCTCTTCTTAGGTCACCATGTCCTTATCAACACTATGTTGAATGAGCTGCTGTGTCTCTCAGTCATCTGTCATTTAATCCCCCCCCCCCCTCAGGATTGGAACCGTACGTGGCACGTGGGTAACCCAGATCTGACCCAGTGCTTTCAGAACACAGTGCTGGTATGGGTCCCCTGTCTCTACCTCTGGGTCTGTGCCCCGATCTATTTCCTGTACCTCAAAAGCCATGACCGGGGCTACATATGCATGACCCACCTCAACAGAGCCAAAACCGTGAGTCCAGGGGGGGGGCTGTGTGTGTGTGTGTGTGTTTTTATAGGGAGAGTCTGGGGTGGTGTGTGTGTGTGTGTGTGTGTGTGTGTGTGTGTGTGTGTGTGTGTTTATAGGAAGAGTCTGGGGTGGTGGCTGTGTGTGTGTGTGTGTGTGTTTATAGAGAGAGTGTGTGTGTGTGTGTGTGTGTGTGTGTGTGTGTGTGTGTGTGTGTGTGTGTGTGTGTGTGTGTGTGTGTGTGTGTGTTTTTATAGGGAGAGTCTGGGGTGGTGGGTGTGTGTGTGTGTGTGAGTGTTTATAGGGAGAGTGTGTG
This sequence comes from Oncorhynchus masou masou, assembly GCF_036934945.1. NCBI lineage: Eukaryota > Metazoa > Chordata > Actinopteri > Salmoniformes > Salmonidae > Oncorhynchus > Oncorhynchus masou. The sequence continues at coordinate 32,221,136 of NC_088225.1, forward strand.
TGTGTGTGTGTGTGTGTGTTGTGTGTGTGTGTGTGAGCGTTTATAGGGAGAGTCTGGGGTGGTGTGTGTGTGTGTGTGTGTGTGAGTGTTTATAGGAAGAGTCTGGGGTGGTGGTGTGTGTAGGTGTCCATGTGTTTCTGCATGTGTCTGTGTGATCTGTGTTTCCTGTGTTATCTGTGTCTGCCTGTCTCCACGGTTCTTACAATGAGATAAGACCAGCATCCCGGAGTCGCCTCTTCACTGTTGACGTTGAGACTGGTGTTTTGCGGGTACTATTTAATGAAGCTGCCAGTTGAGGACTTATGAGGCGTCAGTCTCTCAAACTAGACACTCTAATGTACTTGTCCTCTTACTCAGTTGTGCACCGGGGCCTCCGACTCCTCTTTCTATTCTGGTTAGAGCCAGTTTGTGCTGTTCTGTGAAGGGAGTAGTACACAGCATTGTACGAGATCTTCAGTTTCTTGGCATTTCTCGCATGGAAATAGCCTTAATTTCTCAGAACAAGTATAGACTGACAAGTTTCAGAAGAAAGTTCTTTGTTTCTGGCCATTTTGAGCCTGTAATCGAACCCTCAAATGCTGATGCTCCAGATACTCAACGAGTCTAAAGAAGGGCCAGTTTTATTGCTACTTTAATCAGGACAACAGTTTTCAGGTGTAATAACATAATTGCAAAAGGGTTTTCTAATGATCAATTAGTCTTTTAAAATGATAAACTTGGATTAGCTAACACAACGTACCATTGGAACACAGGAGTGATGGTTGCTGATAATGGGTCTCTGTTCGATCCAGAGTGACTTCTTAAACTAGAATTTACCTCTCCACTATCTCCTCCCTACACTAGTAGGATATATACATCACTACCACTATCTCCTCCCTACACTAGTAGGAGATATATCACTACCACTATCTCCTCCCTACACTAGTAGGAGATATCCATGGTTGCTGATAATGGGCCTCTGTACCCATATGTAGATATTCCATAAAAAATAATCCGCTTCCAGCTACAATAGTCATTTACAACATTAACAATGTCGACACTGTATTTCTGATCAATTTGAAGTTATTTTAACGGACAAAAAATGTGCTTTTCTTTAAAAAACAAGGACATTTCTAAGTGACCCCAAACTTTTGAACGGTAGTGTATATAGCAAGACATTTTTTCTCTGAACAACCAAAGAAACATATATAGGAAGCTAACACTCTCTCTCTCTGAACAACCAGAGAAACATATATAGCAAGCGAACACTCTCTCTCTCTCTCTCTCTGAACAACCAGAGAAACATATATAGCAAGCTAACACTCTCTCTCTCTGAACAACCAGAGAAACATATATAGCAAGCTGACACTCTCTCTCTCTGAACAAGCAGAGAAACATATATAGCAAGCTAACACTCTCTCTCTCTGAACAACCAGAGAAACATATATAGCAAGCTAACACTCTCTCTCTCTGAACAAGCAGAGAAACATATATAGCAAGCTAACACTCTCTCTCTCTGAACAACCAAAGAAACATGTATAGCAAGCTAACACTCTCTCTCTCTGAACAACCAGAGAAACATATATAGCAAGCTAACACTCTCTCTCTCTGAACAAGCAGAGAAACATATATAGCAAGCTAACACTCTCTCTCTCTGAACAACCAAAGAAACATGTATAGCAAGCTAACACTCTCTCTCTCTCTGAACAACCAGAGAAACATATTTAGCAAGCTAACACTCTCTCTCTCTCTGAACAACCAGAGAAACATATATAGCAAGCTAACACTCTCTCTCTCTGAACAACCAGAGAAACATATATAGCAAGCTAACACTCTCTCTCTGAACAACCAGAGAAACATATATAGCAAGCTAACACACTCTCTCTCTCTGAACAACCAGAGAAACATATATAGCAAGCTAACACTCTCTCTCTCTCTCTCTCTCTCTCTCTCTCTGAACAACCAGAGAAACATGTATAGCAAGCTAACACTCTCTCTCTCTCTCTCTGAACAACCAGAGAAACATATATAGCAGGCTAACACTCTCTCTCTCTGAACAACCAGAGAAACATATATAGCAAGCTAACACTCTCTCTCTCTCTCTCTCTCTGAACAACCAGAGAAACATGTATAGCAAGCTAACACACTCTCTCTCTCTGAACAACCAGAGAAACATATATAGCAAGCTAACACACTCTCTCTCTCTGAACAACCAGAGAAACATATATAGCAAGCTAACACACTCTCTCTCTCTGAACAACCAGAGAAACATATATAGCAAGCTAACACTCTCTCTCTCTCTCTCTCTCTCTCTGAACAACCAGAGAAACATGTATAGCAAGCTAACACTCTCTCTCTCTCTCTCTGAACAACCAGAGAAACATATATAGCAAGCTAACACTCTCTCTCTCTCTCTCTCTCTCTGAACAACCAGAGAAACATGTATAGCAAGCTAACACTCTCTCTCTCTGAACAACCAGAGAAACATGTATAGCAAGCTAAAAACTCTCTCTCTCTGAACAACCAGAGAAACATGTATAGCAAGCTAACACAGTCTCTCTCTGGACATCCAGGAGAGTCAGGGTAGCCTAGTGGTTAGAGCGTTGGACTAGTAACCAAAAGGTTGCAAGTTCAAACCTAACTAAATAAAAAAATAAAGGTAAAATAAAGTAAAAAAATAAACATTTCAGAACAGTCTCTCTCTGAACAACCAGGAGAGTCATTTCAGAACAGTCTCTCTCTGAACAACCAGGAGAGTCATTTCAGAATAGTTTCTCTCTGAACAACCAAGGAGAGTCATTTCAGAACAGTCTCTCTCTGAACATCCAGGATAGTCATTTCAGAACAGTCTCTCTCTGAACAACCAGGAGAGTCATTTCAGAACTCAGGCTTCTCTGTGTGGTAGAGTGTCTGACAAGACAATATCCTGACACACACCTCATTAAAATATCTAATTTCCTCTTCCTTCATCTGCAACCCAAATGGTTCCTTATTTCACGCACTACCCCTAGGGCCCTGGCCAGAAAGGCTCTGGGCAAAAGTAGTGAGGAATGAGTATCCTAGAGTAGCAATAACATCCTAGATGCCTCCTGCTGTTGTGCCACTTAAACTTGACCCCTCAGCTGCTCCAGGGTCACTGCCCTGCGGCCGGCCGGTGAGGTTGTGTGTGTGTGTGTGTGTGTGTGTGTGTGTGTTTGGGTGCATGTGTTTCTCCAGGAATGGGGTTTGAGGCAAAATATGAATTTCCATGATCTGAAAATGCACAATAAAGTCTTCTTCCTGCTCTCCTCTCATCCTCTCCTCCAGGCAGTAGGTTTTCTCCTGTGGATCGTCTGCTGGGCAGATGTGTTTTACTCTTTCTGGGAAAGAAGCCAACATGACAGCGGTGCCCCCTCCTCCACCCAGGCACCTGTTTATCTGGTTAGCCCCACCATGCTCGGCATCACTATGGTAACAACCAACACTGTTTATCTGGTTAGCCCCACCATGCTCGGCATCACTATGGTAACAACCAACACTGTTTATCTGGTTAGCCCCACCATGCTCGGCATCACTATGGTAACAACCAACACTGTTTATCTGGTTAGCCCCACCATGCTCGGCATCACTATGGTAACAACCAACACTGTTTATCTGGTTAGCCCCACCATGCTCGGCATCACTATGGTAACAACCAACGCTGTTTATCTGGTTAGCCCCACCATGCTCGGCATCACTATGGTAACAACCAACGCTGTTTATCTGGTTAGCCCCACCATGCTCTGCATCACTATGGTAACAACCAACGCTGTTTATCTGGTTAGCCCCACCATGCTCGGCATCACTATGGTAACAACCAACGCTGTTTATCTGGTTTGCCCCACCATGCTCGGCATCACGATGGTAACAACCAACACTGTTTATCTGGTTAGCCCCACCATGCTCGGCATCACGATGGTAACAACCAACACTGTTTATCTGGTTAGCCCCACCATGCTCGGCATCACTATGGTAACAACCAACACTGTTTATCTGGTTAGCCCCACCATGCTCGGCATCACTATGGTAACAACCAACGCTGTTTATCTGGTTAGCCCCACCATGCTCGGCATCACTATGGTAACAACCAACGCTGTTTATCTGGTTAGCCCCACCATGCTCGGCATCACTATGGTAACAACCAACGCTGTTTATCTGGTTAGCCCCACCATGCTCGGCATCACTATGGTAACAACCAACACTGTTTATCTGGTTAGCCCCACCATGCTTGGCATTACTATGGTAAAAACCAACACTGTTTATCTGGTTAGCCCCACCATGCTCGGCATCACTATGGTAATAACCAACACTGTTTATATGGTTAGCCCCACCATGCTCGGCATCACTATGGTAACAACCAACACTGTTCATCTGGTTAGCCCCACCATGCTCAGCATCACTATGGTAACAACCAACACTGTTTATCTGGTTAGCCCCACCATGCTCGGCATCACTATGGTAACAACCAACACTGTTCATCTGGTTAGCCCCACCATGCTCGGCATCACTATGGTAACAACCAACACTGTTTATCTGGTTAGCCCCACCATGCTCGGCATCACTATGGTAACAACCAACACTGTTTATCTGGTTAGCCCCACCATGCTCGGCATCACTATGGTAACAACCAACACTGTTTATCTGGTTAGCCCCACCATGCTCGGCATCACTATGGTAAAAACCAACACTGTGGGCTGGATCAAAAGGGTCTTAGCTGGGGGGGGGAGTGGTCGGCTTGTAAGGTTCTTAGCTGGGAGGGGAGTGGTCGGCCTGTAAGTGTCTTAGCTGAGGGGAGTGGTCGGCCTGTAAGGGTCTTAGCTGGGGGGGAGTGGTCGGCCTGTAAGGGTCTTAGCTGGGGGGAGTGGTCGTCCTGTAAGGGTCTTAGCTGAGGGGAGTGGTCGGCCTGTAAGGGTCTTAGCTGGGGGGAGTGGTCGGCCTGTAAGGGTCTTAGCTGGGAGGGAGTGGTTGGCCTGTAAGGGTCTTAGCTGGGGGGAGTGGTCGGCCTGTAAGGGTCTTAGCTGGGGGGGAGTGGTCGGCCTGTAAGGGTCTTAGCTGGGGGGAGTGGTCGGCCTGTAAGGGTCTTAGCTGGGGGGAGTGGTCGGCCTGTAAGGGTCTTAGCTGGGGGGGAGTGGTCGGCCTGTAAGGTTCTTAGCTGGGGGGGAGTGGTCGGCCTGTAAGGGTCTTAGCTGGGGGGGAGTGGTCGGCCTGTAAGGGTCTTAGCTGGGGGGGAGTGGTCGGCCTGTAAGGTTCTTAGCTGAGGGGGAGGGGGGGGGAGTGGTGTAGCCACAGTACCCAGTATCTAGTGATTCAATACAATACTGTGTCTACCAGTACCCAGTACCTAGTGATTCAGTATAATACTGTCTACCAGTACCTAGTGATTCAATATAATACTGTCTACCAGTATCTAGTGATTCAGTATAATACTGTCTACCAGTATCTAGTGATTCAGTATAATACTGTCTACCAGTACCTAGTGATTCAATATAATACTGTCTACCAGTATCTAGTGATTCAGTATAATACTGTCTACCAGTATCTAGTGATTCAGTATAATACTGTCTACCAGTATCTAGTGATTCAGTATAATACTGTCTACCAGTATCTAGTGATTCAGTATAATACTGTCTACCAGTATCTAGTGATTCAATATAATACTGTCTACCAGTACCCAGTATCTAGTGATTCAGTATAATACTGTCTACCAGTATCTAGTGATTCAATATAATACTGTCTACCAGTATCTAGTGATTCAGTATAATACTGTCTACCAGTATCTAGTGATTCAGTATAATACTGTCTACCAGTATCTAGTGATTCAGTATAATACTGTGTCTACCAGTATCTAGTGATTCAGTATAATACTGTCTACCAGTATCTAGTGATTCAGTATAATACTGTCTACCAGTATCTAGTGATTCAGTATAATACTGTCTACCAGTATCTAGTGATTCAGTATAATACTGTCTACCAGTATCTAGTGATTCAATATAATACTGTCTACCAGTATCTAGTGATTCAGTATAATACTGTCTACCAGTATCTAGTGATTCAATATAATACTGTCTACCAGTACCCAGTATCTAGTGATTCAGTATAATACTGTCTACCAGTATCTAGTGATTCAGTATAATACTGTCTACCAGTATCTAGTGATTCAGTATAATACTGTCTACCAGTATCTAGTGATTCAATATAATACTGTCTACCAGTACCCAGTATCTAGTGATTCAGTATAATACTGTCTACCAGTATCTAGTGATTCAGTATAATACTGTCTACCAGTATCTAGTGATTCAATATAATACTGTCTACCAGTATCTAGTGATTCAGTATAATACTGTCTACCAGTATCTAGTGATTCAGTATAATACTGTCTACCAGTATCTAGTGATTCAATATAATACTGTCTACCAGTACCCAGTATCTAGTGATTCAGTATAATACTGTCTACCAGTATCTAGTGATTCAGTATAATACTGTCTACCAGTATCTAGTGATTCAATATAATACTGTCTACCAGTATCTAGTGATTCAGTATAATACTGTCTACCAGTATCTAGTGATTCAGTATAATACTGTCTACCAGTATCTAGTGATTCAGTATAATACTGTCTACCAGTATCTAGTGATTCAATATAATACTGTCTACCAGTACCCAGTATCTAGTGATTCAGTATAATACTGTCTACCAGTATCTGGTGATTCAGTATAATACTGTCTACCAGTTCCCAGTATATAGTGATTCAGTATAATACTGTGTCTACCAGTATCTAGTGATTCAGTATAATACTGTCTACCAGTATCTAGTGATTCAGTATAATACTGTCTACCAGTACCCAGTATCTAGTGATTCAGTATAATACTGTCTACCAGTACCCAGTATCTAGTGATTCAGTATAATACTGTCTACCAGTATCTAGTGATTCAATATAATACTGTCTACCAGTACCCAGTATCTAGTGATTCAGTATAATACTGTCTATCAGTATCTAGTGATTCAGTATAATACTGTCTACCAGTATCTAGTGATTCAATATAATACTGTCTACCAGTACATTTACATTTAAGTCATTTAGCAGACGCTCTTATCCAGAGCGACTTACAAATTGGGTATCTAGTGATTCAGTATAATACTGTCTACCAGTATCTAGTGATTCAATATAATACTGTCTACCAGTACCCAGTATCTAGTGATTCAGTATAATACTGTCTACCAGTATCTAGTGATTCAGTATAATACTGTCTACCAGTATCTAGTGATTCAGTATAATACTGTCTACCAGTATCTAGTGATTCAGTATAATACTGTCTACCAGTATCTAGTGATTCAGTATAATACTGTCTACCAGTATCTAGTGATTCAGTATAATACTGTCTACCAGTATCTAGTGATTCAGTATAATACTGTGTCTACCAGTATCTAGTGATTCAGTATAATACTGTCTACCAGTATCTAGTGATTCAGTATAATACTGTCTACCAGTATCTAGTGATTCAGTATAATACTGTCTACCAGTATCTAGTGATTCAGTATAATACTGTCTACCAGTATCTAGTGATTCAATATAATACTGTCTACCAGTATCTAGTGATTCAGTATAATACTGTCTACCAGTATCTAGTGATTCAATATAATACTGTCTACCAGTACCCAGTATCTAGTGATTCAGTATAATACTGTCTACCAGTATCTAGTGATTCAGTATAATACTGTCTACCAGTATCTAGTGATTCAGTATAATACTGTCTACCAGTATCTAGTGATTCAATATAATACTGTCTACCAGTACCCAGTATCTAGTGATTCAGTATAATACTGTCTACCAGTATCTAGTGATTCAGTATAATACTGTCTACCAGTATCTAGTGATTCAATATAATACTGTCTACCAGTATCTAGTGATTCAGTATAATACTGTCTACCAGTATCTAGTGATTCAGTATAATACTGTCTACCAGTATCTAGTGATTCAATATAATACTGTCTACCAGTACCCAGTATCTAGTGATTCAGTATAATACTGTCTACCAGTATCTAGTGATTCAGTATAATACTGTCTACCAGTATCTAGTGATTCAATATAATACTGTCTACCAGTATCTAGTGATTCAGTATAATACTGTCTACCAGTATCTAGTGATTCAGTATAATACTGTCTACCAGTATCTAGTGATTCAGTATAATACTGTCTACCAGTATCTAGTGATTCAATATAATACTGTCTACCAGTACCCAGTATCTAGTGATTCAGTATAATACTGTCTACCAGTATCTGGTGATTCAGTATAATACTGTCTACCAGTTCCCAGTATATAGTGATTCAGTATAATACTGTGTCTACCAGTATCTAGTGATTCAGTATAATACTGTCTACCAGTATCTAGTGATTCAGTATAATACTGTCTACCAGTACCCAGTATCTAGTGATTCAGTATAATACTGTCTACCAGTACCCAGTATCTAGTGATTCAGTATAATACTGTCTACCAGTATCTAGTGATTCAATATAATACTGTCTACCAGTACCCAGTATCTAGTGATTCAGTATAATACTGTCTATCAGTATCTAGTGATTCAGTATAATACTGTCTACCAGTATCTAGTGATTCAATATAATACTGTCTACCAGTACATTTACATTTAAGTCATTTAGCAGACGCTCTTATCCAGAGCGACTTACAAATTGGGTATCTAGTGATTCAGTATAATACTGTCTACCAGTATCTAGTGATTCAATATAATACTGTCTACCAGTACCCAGTATCTAGTGATTCAGTATAATACTGTCTACCAGTATCTAGTGATTCAGTATAATACTGTCTACCAGTATCTAGTGATTCAGTATAATACTGTCTACCAGTATCTAGTGATTCAGTATAATACTGTCTACCAGTATCTAGTGATTCAGTATAATACTGTCTACCAGTATCTAGTGATTCAGTATAATACTGTCTACCAGTACCCAGTATCTAGTGATTCAGTATAATACTGTCTACCAGTATCTAGTGATTCAATATAATACTGTCTACCAGTATCTAGTGATTCAATATAATACTGTCTACCAGTATCTAGTTATTCAGTATAATACTGTCTACCAGTATCTAGTGATTCAGTATAATACTGTCTACCATTACCCAGTATCTAGTGATTCAGTATAATACTGTCTACCAGTATCTAGTGATTCAGTATAATACTGTCTACCAGTATCTAGTGATTCAGTATAATACTGTCTACCAGTACCCAGTATCTAGTGATTCAGTATAATACTGTCTACCAGTATCTAGTGATTCAATATAATACTGTCTACCAGTTCCCAGTATATAGTGATTCAGTATAATACTGTCTACCAGTATCTAGTGATTCAGTATAGTACTGTCTACCAGTATCTAGTGATTCAGTATAATACTGTCTACCAGTACCCAGTATCTAGTGATTCAGTATAATACTGTCTACCAGTATCTAGTGATTCAGTATAATACTGTCTACCAGTTCCCAGTATCTAGTGATTCAGTATAATACTGTCTACCAGTATCTAGTGATTCAATATAATACTGTCTACCAGTATCTAGTGATTCAGTATAATACTGTCTATCAGTATCTAGTGATTCAGTATAATACTGTCTACCAGTATCTAGTGATTCAATATAATACTGTCTACCAGTATCTAGTGATTCAGTATAATACTGTCTATCAGTATCTAGTGATTCAATATAATACTGTCTACCAGTATCTAGTGATTCAATATAATACTGTCTACCAGTATCTAGTGATTCAGTATAATACTGTCTATCAGTATCTAGTGATTCAGTATAATACTGTCTACCAGTACCCAGTATCTAGTGATTCAGTATAATACTGTCTACCAGTATCTAGTGATTCAGTATAATACTGTCTACCAGTTCCCAGTATCTAGTGATTCAGTATAATACTGTCTACCAGTATCTAGTGATTCAGTATAATACTGTCTACCAGTATCTAGTGATTCAATATAATACTGTCTACCAGTATCTAGTGATTCAGTATAATACTGTCTATCAGTATCTAGTGATTCAGTATAATACTGTCTACCAGTACCCAGTATCTAGTGATTCAGTATAATACTGTCTACCAGTATCTAGTGATTCAGTATAATACTGTCTACCAGTATCTAGTGATTCAGTATAATACTGTCTACCAGTATCTAGTGATTCAGTATAATACTGTCTACCAGTATCTAGTGATTCAGTATAATACTGTCTACCAGTATCTAGTGATTCAGTATAATACTGTCTACCAGTATCTAGTGATTCAGTATAATACTGTCTACCAGTACCCAGTATCTAGTGATTCAGTATAATACTGTCTACCAGTACCCAGTATCTAGTGATTCAGTATAATACTGTCTACCAGTACCCAGTATCTAGTGATTCAGTATAATACTGTCTACCAGTATCTAGTGATTCAGTATAATACTGTCTACCAGTACCCAGTATCTAGTGATTCAGTATAATACTGTCTACCAGTACCCAGTATCTAGTGATTCAATATAATACTGTCTACCAGTACCCAGTATCTAGTGATTCAGTATAATACTGTCTACCAGTACCCAGTATCTAGTGATTCAGTATAATACTGTCTACCAGTATCTAGTGATACAGTATAATACTGTCTACCAGTACCCAGTATCTAGTGATTCAGTATAATACTGTCTACCAGTACCCAGTATCTAGTGATTCAATATAATACTGTCTACCAGTACCCAGTATCTAGTGATTCAGTATAATACTGTCTACCAGTACCCAGTATCTAGTGATTCAATATAATACTGTCTACCAGTATCTAGTGATTCAGTATAGTACTGTGTGAATGTAGTCAGTAGGAGGAGTAGTTTTTATAGTGTTATTAACACCTGGGCATGATTAGTACATGTTGGTAAGAGCGTGGCGCTAGCAACGGCAAAGTCACGGGTTCAATTCCCGCGAGGATCAAATGCATAATATTAAGCGTGTGTGCACTCACAAGTGGTGTCAGATCTTAATGGGATGTACGTGTTCTATGTGTATGTGTCCGTCCTGTGTGTGTATATGTCGTTCTAATGTGTGTGTGTGTATATGTCGTTCTAATGTGTGTGTGTGTGTGTGTGTGTGTGTGTGTGTGTGTGTGTGTATATATGTCGTTCTAATGTGTGTTTGTGTGTGTGTGTGTGTGTGTATATATATGTCGTTCTAGTGTGTGTGTGTGTGTGTGTGTATATGTCATTCTAATGTGTGTGGGTGTGTGTGTGTATATATATATGTCGTTCTAATGTGTGTGTGTGTATATGTCGTTCTAATGTGTGTTTGTGTGTGTGTATATGTCATTCTAATGTGTGTGTGTGTGTGTGTGTGTGTATATATATAATGTCGTTCTAATGTGTGTGTGTGTGTGTGTATATGTCGTTCTAATGTGTGTGTGTGTATATGTCGTTCTAATGTGTGTTTGTGTGTGTGTGTGTATATATATGTCATTCTAATGTGTGTGTTTGTGTGTGTATATATTTCATTCTAATGTGTGTGTGTGTTCTCTCCCCAGCTGCTAGCCACCCTCCTGACTCAGTATGAGAGGTTAAAAGGAGTCCAGTCTTCAGGGGTGATGCTCAACTTCTGGCTGGTGGCCGTCCTCTGTGCTACTGTCACATTCAGATCCAAGATCATACAAGCCATCAACGAGGTGAGAGAGAGACAGGTTGTGTGTTAGAGCTGGGACGATGAACCCAGAATGACAGACATAGGCTACCTCTTACTGTGGATTGTTCTAGAACTATAATTTGGAGTGATTTTGCTGCACAGTGTTCCTGTGGATTGTTCTAGAACTATAATTTGGAGTGATTTTGCTGCACAGTGTTCCTGTGGATTGTTCTAGAACCATTATTTGGAGTGATTTTGCTGCACAGTGTTCCTGTGGATTGTTCTAGAACTATAATTTGGAGTGATTTTGCTGAACAATGTTCCTGTTGATTGTTCTATAACCATTATTTGGGGTGATTTTGTTACACAACGTCCCTGTGGATTGTTCTAGAATCATAATGTGGTCAACAGTAATAGCCTATGCATTATGTTGATTCCTGCTATGAAACTCTCTGCCTGTTTTCTGTTTGTTTGGCTGTCGGCTTCTGACTCACTTCCTCTCTCCGCTGTGACACGGAGGAGGGAGAGATGCATTCTGAGAAGCATAATTATATGACCGTTGCTCAAAATGCTACTGTGTGGAAAAATACAGTTCTCAAAACAACTACTGTTGTTGTAGTTACAGAGAGTCACAGCTTTCTGGGAGTTTTCCAAGTATTTCTCACCTCTTAGTATTGTGTTCATGGCACCACTTTACAACCGGACTAGGCTGGAGTTAGTATGGTTTTGATGAACCCGCGGAGCTGAGCGGAGCGCGCCAGGCCTCGAGCTGGGAAGTTCCTGTAGGACATTAGGCTAATCTAGGCTAATCTATCTGTAAATATGATGTTGTTGCTAGATAGCCTTGTAGGCTAATTGATTAATCAATCTAGCAACAATATCATATTTACAGTTAGATTAGCCTACATAGCTATCTAGCAACAACATGTTTACAGTTAGATTAGCCTACATGGCTATCTAGCAACAATATGTTTACAGTTAGATTAGCCTACATGGCTATCTGGCAACAACATGTTTACAGTTAGATTAGCCTACATGGCTATCTAGCAACAACATGTTTACAGTTAGATTAGCCTACATGGCTATCTGGCAACAACATATTTACAGTTAGATTAGCCTACATGGTTACCTAGCAACACCATATTTACAGTTAGATTAGCCGACATGGTTACCTAGCAACAACATATTTACAGTTAGATTAGCCTACATGGCTATCTAGCAACAATATCATGTCTACAGTTAGATTAGCCTACATGGCTATCTAGCAACAATATCATGTCTACAGTTAGATTAGCCTACATGGCTATCTGGCAACAACATATTTACAGTTAGATTAGCCTACATGGCTATCTGGCAACAACATATTTACAGTTAGATTAGCCTACATGGTTATCTGGCAACAACATGTTTACAGTTAGATTAGCCTACATGGCTATCTAGCAACAACATGTTTACAGTTAGATTAGCCTACATGGCTATCTAGCAACAATATCATATTTACAGTTAGATTAGCCTACATGGCTATCAAGCAACAACATGTTTACATACATGGCTATCTAGCAACAACATGTTTACAGTTAGATTAGCCTACATGGCTATCAAGCAACAACATGTTTACAGTTAGATTAGCCTACATGGCTATCTAGCAACAACATGTTTACAGTTAGATTAGCCTACATGGCTATCTAGCAACAATATCATATTTACAGTTAGATTAGCCTACATGGCTATCTAGCAACAACATGTTTATAGTTAGATGAGCCTACATGGTAACCTAGTGACAATATCAATATCTACAGTTAGTTATCTAGTTTAGTGTTTTGAGGTTGCCCTTCCTCAGGGGGTGAATCATGTAGCCTACAGGCCAATATGCACTGAGATGTCAGCCAATTCTCTGAAGAGGCCAAAATAAATGTGATCATTGTGGATCCTTTTGACAGGTTGCACATCAACCACTCCTTCCCTTGGATATGTTGCATGGGAATATCTTACTTTTTGAATCGTAGTCTACCATCTCAGTTGTCCTACCTGGCCCTGGAAACACACGTCTAGAGTCCTGCTTGCTGATGTAACTGTCCATCAAAACAAAAAACAAATGTTGTTGACGACTTTGTTGTTATTGAGAAAAATAATGACATTTTCTTTCGTCATATTACTTTTTGTACAGACACACCTTCCCCACGAATGATTTAATGGAATTGATCACGGATTTATCATTATTGCTAAAAATGTTTACATTTATCGCGATATGGATTTCGGTCCACATCACCCAGTTCTAATTGTGTGTGTGTGTGGTTTTGTGTGTGTGTCTGTGTCTCTGTGTCTCTCTGTGTCTCGTGTGTGTGTAACAAGTAGAGTCCAGTCTTATTTTATTGCCAGTAAACTGTCTCAGACTTGTAGGTCTATGAAAGGTCTTTTTGAACAGTGTTTCCATGTTTCCTCCCAGCCGTCGACGGTGTGTGTGTTCAGATACACAACCTTCTACATCTACTACACACTGCTGCTCATCGCTCTGCTCCTGTCAGCCCTCTCAGACCAGCCTCCTCTCTTCTCAGAGGCATCCAAAGACGCTGTGAGTACACACACACACACACACACACACACAGAGACACACACACACACACACACACACACACACACACACACACACACACACACACACACACACACACACACACACACACACACACACACACACACACACACACAGAGACACACACACACACACACAGAGACACACACACACACACACAGAGACACACACACACACACACACACACACACACAGAGACACACACACAGAGACACACACACACACACACAGAGACACACACACACTGTCACAGTTTGACACACACACACACACACACTGTCACAGTTTGACACACACACACACACAGACACGCAGACACACACACACACACAGACACACACTGCCCTCTTTCTCTCTGGGTGTTTTTGTTATGTCTCTGCGTGTCGGCACATTGTGTTTGTATAAATTAGTGCATGCTGTGTGTGTGTGTGTTTAGCTGTGTGTGTGCTTGTATGAGTGCTTGCTGTGTCAAACAGTAAATGTTGTGTGACTGTGAGAAGTGTGTGTGGGATCTTGCTGTGTGTGTTAAGTGAATGCCAGCTGTGTGTGTTATTGTTCTAGCAACAGGTTAACCCGTTCCCAGGATCGGTTCTCTTGTGTTATTGTTCTAGCAACAGGTTAACCAGTTCCCAGGATCGGTTCTCTTGTGTTATTGTTCTAGCAACAGGTTAACCCGTTCCCAGGATCGGTTCTCTTGTGTTATTGTTCTAGCAACAGGTTAACCAGTTCCCATGATTGGTTCTCTTGTGTTATTGTTCTAGCAACAGGTTAACCAGTTCTCAGGATCGGTTCTCTTGTGTTATTGTTCTAGCAACAGGTTAACCAGTTCCCAGGATCGGTTCTCTTGTGTTATTGTTCTAGCAACAGGTTAACCAGTTCCCAGGATTGGTTCTCTTGTGTTATTGTTCTAGCAACAGGTTAACCAGTTCCCAGGATTGGTTCTCTTGTGTTATTGTTCTAGCAACAGGTTAACCAGTTCCCAGGATCGGTTCTCTTGTGTTATTGTTCTAGCAGCAGGTTAACCAGTTCCCAGGATTGGTTCTCTTGTGTTATTGTTCTAGCAACAGGTTAACCAGTTCCCAGGATCGGTTCTCTTGTGTTATTGTTCTAGCAACAGGTTAACCAGTTCCCAGGATTGGTTCTCTTGTGTTATTGTTCTAGCAACAGGTTAACCAGTTCCCAGGATCGGTTCTCTTGTGTTATTGTTCTAGCAACAGGTTTACCAGTTCCCAGGATCGGTTCTCTTGTGTTATTGTTCTAGCAGCAGGTTAACCAGTTCCCAGGATTGGTTCTCTTGTGTTATTGTTCTAGCAACAGGTTAACCAGTTCCCAGGATTGGTTCTCTTGTGTTATTGTTCTAGCAACAGGTTAACCAGTTCCCATGATTGGTTCTCTTGTGTTATTGTTCCACTCCCACAACAGAGACAGTCCAGAGATCAATAACAACATGGATACAGGTTTCCCTGTTAACAGTCTCACAATGGAACAGTCAGACCTTCCAGAGATCAGTAACAACATGGAAAGTGTGTGTGTGTCTCTGTGTGTGTGTCTCTGTGTGTGTGTCTCTGTGTGTGTGTGTCTCTGTGTGTGTCTCTGTCTGTGTGTGTGTCTGTGTGTGTCTGTGTGTGTCTGTGTGTGTGTGTGTGTGTGTGTCTCTGTGTGTGTGTGTCTCTGTGTGTGTGTGTCTCTGTGTGTGTGTGTCTCTGTGTGTGTGTGTGTGTGTGTCTCTCTGTGTGTGTGTGTGTGTGTCTCTGTGTGTGTGTCTCTGTGTGTGTGTGTGTCTCTGTGTGTGTGTGTCTCTGTGTGTGTGTGTCTCTGTGTGTGTGTGTGTCTGTGTGTGTGTGTGTCTCTGTGTGTGTGTGTGTGTGTGTGTGTGTGTGTGTGTGTGTGTGTGTGTGTGTGTGTGTGTTGAGGGTAACGTGTTTCAGTCTTATTACTTTTACGAGTAACTAAATAATATTACGAGTTGCTGTATTCAAATATTGGAATATTGTTCGTTACTTTTTTCTAGTGACACACTCGCGGTTTCCTTAATGATCCTTGAGCGAGTGGAGAAAGGCCGCTTGGAGAAATGTCACGATAGCTGGCCATAGAAATGGATAGAGTGCTCACCTCTGATCTCTGCTATTGATCGCTTCTGTGATAGACAAGCCCCATAGAGGGCTTCGCCGCCTAGCTAGCCATCTCTATGCTGTGGTCGCACTGGCAGCTGGAGAGAAAGATGTTTGAACGAACAAGAAATCTGTACAGAGGTTTAGTTTATATGTTAAGCTGTGCAAGATAACATCCCTTTAATAGGCTTGACACATCAGTGTAGACTAAAAGGGAGTTTTCTAACAGAAAACAATCTATTCCTACCTTTGTTTTTGTTAGTGTGTCTTTCTCAGCTGGAGGGAACACATTGTGTTTACTTGATAGCTACCTACACAAATAGCTAGAACAAAGTGTAAATAAAATTGTAAAAATTATTAAAAAGATTTAAAAGCAATACAAATAAAAGTTGTTCAGACAGCAGACCCTCGGAAATTACCACCGTCCCCCCCCTGTCCCCGTCCCCCTGTCCCCGTCCCCCGTCCCCCCTGTCACTGTCTTCCCTGTCCCCGTCCCACCGTCCCCCGTCCCCGTCCCACCCCGTCCCTGTCCCACCGCCCGTCCCCCTGTCCCCGTCCCCCTCCCCGTCCCACCGTCCCAAATGAACCATGATCAAGAAATGATTAATCAAATAGCCTCGTCTTCTCTTTAATGTTGTATGCCTATTCATATAGTTTGTACTTTATCATTAAACATTATCATAAGGCATTGTATAAAGACAGGCTTTCAATTTCATGATCAATGCATTGGCAAATGTCTGCAGTAATTGTAGATTATCAATTGGGACAATTTGTGTGCTATCAAGCCAAAAGAGGAGAATTTTTGAATCATTTACATTTACATTTAAGTCATTTAGCAGACGCTCTTATCCAGAGCGACTTACAAATTGGTGAATTCACCTTCTGACATCCAGTGGAACAGCCACTTTACAATAGTGTATCTAAATCATTAAGGGGGGGTGGTGAGAAGGATTACTTATCTTATCCTAGGTATTCCTTGAAGAGGTGGGGTTTCAGGTGTCTCCGGAAGGTGGTGATTGACTCCGCTGTCCTGGCGTCGTGAGGGAGTTTGTTCCACCATTGGGGGGCCAGAGCAGCGAACAGTTTTGACTGGGCTGAGCGGGAACTGTACTTCCTCAATGGTAGGGAGGCGAGCAGGCCAGAGGTGGATGAACGCAGTGCCCTTGCTTGGGTGTAGGGCCTGATCAGAGCCTGGAGGTACTGCGGTGCCGTTCCCCTCACAGCTCCGTAGGCAAGCACCATGGTCTTGTAGCGGATGCGAGCTTCAACTGGAAGCCAGTGGAGAGAGCGGAGGAGCGGGGTGACGTGAGAGAACTTGGGAAGGTTGAACACCAGACGGGCTGCGGCGTTCTGGATGAGTTGTAGGGGTTTAATGGCACAGGCAGGGAGCCCAGCCAACAGCGAGTTGCAGTAATCCAGACGGGAGATGACAAGTGCCTGAATTGAATGAATTGATTTCGATGGTTGACATTAGACTTGTGCGGTATCCAGATTGTCTTTAATACCGACTTTGTGCCATCCCGGGATATTCGGTAATACTGGCACTGAACACGAGGCGCTATTTTTCAAACCCCACTTGAGCCTCTGTAGTCCGAAAGGTTAGCAATGCTAACAAGTACATGTAAAATCCCCCCAGGGTTCCTCTGTAATATGAAAGGTTAGCAATGCTAACAAGTACATGTAAAATCCTCCCAGTGTTCCTCTGTAATATGAAAGGTTAGCAATGCTAACAAGTACATGTAAAATCCCCCCAGTGTTCCACTGTAATCTGAAAGGTTAGCAATGCTAACAAGTACATGTAAAATCCCCCCAGGGTTCCTCTGTAATATGAAAGGTTAGCAATGCTAACAAGTACATGTAAAATCCCCCCAGTGTTCCACTGTAATCTGAAAGGTTAGCAATGCTAACAAGTACAGTGGGGCAAAAAAGTATTTAGTCAGCCACCAATTGTGCAAGTCCTCCCACTTAAAAAGATGAGAGAGACCTGTAATTTTGATCATAGGTACACTTCAACTATGACAGACAAAATGAGGGGGAAAAATCCAGAAAATAACATTGTAGGATTTTTAATTAATTTATTTGCAAATTATGGTGGAAAATAAGTATCTAATTAAGAGAAAGTTAGAAAGGGTGCGTGTGTGTCCGTGCATGTGTGTGTGTGTGTGTGTGTCCGTACATGTGTCCGTGCATGTGTGTGTGTGTGTGTCCGTGCATGTGTCCGTGTGTGTGTGTGTGTGTGTGTGTGTGTGTCCGTGTGTGTGTCATTTACATTTACATTACATTTAAGTCATTTGGCAGACGCTCTTATCCAGAGCGACTTACAAATTGGTGAATTCACCTTATGACATCCAGTGGAACAGCCACTTTACAATAGTGCATCTAAATCATTTAAGGGGGGGTGAGAAGGATTACTTTATCCTATCCTAGGTATTCCTTGAAGAGGTGGGGTTTCAGGTGTCTCCGGAAGGTGGTGATTGACTTCGCTGTCCTGGCGTCGTGAGGGAGTTTGTTCCACCATTGGGGGGCCAGAGCAGCGAACAGTTTTGACTGGGCTGAGCGGGAACTGTACTTCCTCAGTGGTAGGGAGGTGAGCAGGCCAGAGGTGGATGAACGCAGTGCCCTTGTTTGGGTGTAGGGCCTGATCAGAGCCTGGAGGTACTGCGGTGCCGTTCCCCTCACAGCTCCGTGTGTCCATGTGTGTGTGTCCGTGTGTGTGTGTGTGTGTTTCTAATCTGTGTGATCCATCTCCTGCCGGTTACAGAATCCCTGTCCTGAGATCGGAGCTTCCTTTCTGTCCAGAATCAGCTTCTGGTGGATCACTGGGTGAGCTGTTAGGAAATAACATCTATTTAAACATGCCAAAATATTTGTAAATAACTTTTGGCATGGTCTAATTAACTCAACAACCAAAAACACATATAGGTTTAGCTTTCTTAATGAACCCGTGAAAAATCAATAGTAATTTCTGGTTGTTTATGGAAGTTAGCTGGCGAACTCATTGATCCTGGGTTGTAGGATACCCCTCTGGAAACAGCAGGCATGAGTTTCTGTTTCTACAGGAAGTGTTAGTGCTGACTGTTTCCTTCCTTTCTTCCTTCCTTCTGTTTCTCTCTCTCTCTGTGTGTTTCTCTCTCTCTGTGTTTCTCTCTGTGCTTCTCTCTCTCTGTTTCTCTGTGTTTCTCTCTCTGTGTGTTTCTCTCTCTCTCTGTGTTTCTCTCTGTCTGTCTCTCTCTGTGTGTTTCTCTCTGTCTCTCTCTATGTGTCTCTCTCTGTGTGTCTCTCTCTGTGTGTTTCTCTCTGTCTCTCCCTCTCTGTGTATTTCTCTCTCTGTGTGTTTCTGTCTCTCTCTCTCTATGTGTCTCTCTCTGTGTGTCTCTCTCTGTGTGTCTCTCTCTGTGTGTGTCTCTCTCTGTGTGTGTCTCTCTCTGTGTGTGTCTCTCTCTGTGTGTGTCTCTCTCTGTGTGTGTCTCTCTCTGTGTGTGTCTCTCTCTCTCTGTGTGTCTCTCTCTCTGTGTGTCTCTCTCTCTGTGTGTCTCTCTCTCTGTGTGTCTCTCTCTCTGTGTCTCTCTCTGTGTGTTTCTCTCTGTCTCTCCCTCTCTGTGTATTTCTCTCTCTGTGTGTTTCTGTCTGTCTCTCTCTCTCTCTCTGTGTGTCTCTCTATGTGTGTCTCTCTCTGTGTTTCTCTCTCTCTGTGTTTCTCTCTCTATGTGTGTCTCTTTCTGTGTTTCTCTCTCTGTGTGTTTCTCTCTCTGTGTGTTTCCCTCTCTCGGTGTGTTTCTGTCTGTCTCTCTCTCTCTCTCTCTCTCTGTGTTTCTCTCTCTCTCTCTGTGTTTCTCTCTCTGTGTTTCTCTCTCTCTGTGTGTTTCTCTCTCTCTGTGTGTGTCTCTCTCTCTGTGTGTTTCTCTCTCTCTGTGTGTGTTTCTCTCTCTCTCCCTCTTGCTCATTTGTCTACCTCCCCTCTCCTCCAGTCTGATAGTAACAGGTTATAAGCGTCCGTTAGAACAGAAGGATCTGTGGTGCCTGAACTCAGAGGACCGCTCCCAGAGGGTCGTCCCTCAGCTCGTACGACGCTGGGACAACGAGTGCCTGAAGGTCAAAAGGTCAGGAGAACCCACCAGGAAGCACACACCTCCACACATGCGTGCAGAAAACGTGCAGGCATGCACACGCGCACTTGCACGTCATGGCGCGTTTGCACTCGGGCAAGGTCAAAAGGTCATGTTCATTAGGGCACACCGTAAGCGAAAACAAGCTAAATAACTCCTCCCCCCCCCCCTCCCGCCCTTTCTCCCAGACCGGAGGAGAAGACTCTGTACTCCCCGAAGAAGGCTCCTCGGGGAGAGAAGGAGGGTGTCCCCGTAGAGGAGTCAGAGATCCTGATCATGAAGACACCCCAGAAGACTAGAGAACCCTCTCTGTTCTGGGCCCTCTGTCTCACCTTCGGACCCTACTTCCTCATCTCTTCTCTCTACAAGATCATCCAGGACATTCTCATGTTCGTGGGGCCGAATATACTCAGGTAGGTGAGATACTCTCGTCTGGTCTCCTCTTCTAGTGGGGGGGGGGGTCGTTGTAGGTGTTTCTGTTCTAGCGGGGGGGTAGTTGTAGGTGTTTCTGTTCTAGTGGGGTGGGGGGTGGGGGGGGGGTTGTAGGTGTTTCTGTTCTAGTGGGGTGGGGGGGGGGGGTTGTAGGTGTTTCTGTTCTAGTGGGGGTGGTTGTGGGTGTTTCTGTTCTAGTGGGGTGGGGGGGGGGGGGGTCGTTGTAGGTGTTTCTGTTCTAGTGGGGTGGGGGGGGGGGGGGTTGTAGGTGTTTCTGTTCTAGTGGGGGTAGTTGTAGGTGTTTCTGTTCTCGTGGGGGTGGTTGTAGGTGTTTCTGTTCTGTTCTGGGGGGGTGGTTGTAGGTGTTTCTGTTCTAGTGGGGGGAGGGGTCGTTGTAGGTGTTTCTGTTCTAGTGTTGGGGGGTCGTTGTAGGTGTTTCTGTTCTAGTGGGGGGAGGGGTCGTTGTAGGTGTTTCTGTTCTAGTAGGGGGGGGTCGTTGTAGGTGTTTCTGTTCTAGTGGGGGGGGGTAGTTGTAGGTGTTTCTGTTCTAGTGGGGGTGGGGGTCGTTGTAGGTGTTTCTGTTCTAGTGGGGGTGGGGGGTCGTTGTAGGTGTTTCTGTTCTAGTGGGGGTGGGGGTCGTTGTAGGTGTTTCTGTTCTGTTCTGGGGGGGGGTGGTTGTAGGTGTTTCTGTTCTAGTGGGGGGAGGGGTCGTTGTAGGTGTTTCTGTTCTAGTGTTGGGGGGTCGTTGTAGGTGTTTCTGTTCTAGTGGGGGGAGGGGTCGTTGTAGGTGTTTCTGTTCTAGTAGGGGGGTCGTTGTAGGTGTTTCTGTTCTAGTGGGGGGGGGGGGGTAGTTGTAGGTGTTTCTGTTCTAGTGGGGGTGGGGGGTCGTTGTAGGTGTTTCTGTTCTAGTGGAGGGGGTAGTTGTAGGTGTTTCTGTTCTAGTGGGGGGGGGTAGTTGTAGGTGTTTCTGTTCTAGTAGGGGGGTAGTTGTAGGTGTTTCTGTTCTAGTGGGGGGAGGGGTCGTTGTAGGTGTTTCTGTTCTAGTAGGGGGGGGTAGTTGTAGGTGTTTCTGTTCTAGTAGGGGGGGGTAGTTGTAGGTGTTTCTGTTCTAGTGGGGGTGGGGGTCGTTGTAGGTGTTTCTGTTCTAGTAGGGGGGTAGTTGTAGGTGTTTCTGTTCTAGTGGGGGTGGGGGGTCGTTGTAGGTGTTTCTGTTCTAGTGGGGGGGTAGTTGTAGGTGTTTCTGTTCTAGTGGGGGTCGTTGTAGGTGTTTCTGTTCTAGTGGGGGGAGGGGTCGTTGTAGGTGTTTCTGTTCTAGTAGGGGGGTAGTTGTAGGTGTTTCTGTTCTAGTGGGGGGAGGGTAGTTGTAGGTGTTTCTGTTCTCGTGGGGGGGTAGTTGTAGGTGTTTCTGTTCTCGTGGGGGGGTCGTTGTAGGTGTTTCTGTTCTAGTGGGGGGGGGTAGTTGTAGGTGTTTCTGTTCTAGTGGGGGGGTCGTTGTAGGTGTTTCTGTTCTAGTGGGGGAGGGGGTCGTTGTAGGTGTTTCTGTTCTAGTGGGGGGGTCGTTGTAGGTGTTTCTGTTCTGGGGGAGGGGTCGTTGTAGGTGTTTCTGTTCTAGTGGGGGGTCGTTGTAGGTGTTTCTGTTCTAGTGGGGGAGGGTCGTTGTAGGTGTTTCTGTTCTAGTGGGGGGGGGGGTCGTTGTAGGTGTTTCTGTTCTAGTGGGGGGAGGGTCGTTGTAGGTGTTTCTGTTCTAGTGGGGGGGTCGTTGTAGGTGTTTCTGTTCTAGTGGGGGGAGGGTCGTTGTAGGTGTTTCTGTTCTAGGGGTGGTTGTTGTAAGTGTTTCTGTTCTAGTGGGGGGGGTAGTTGTAGGTGTTTCTGTTCTAGTGGGGGGGGTTGTAGGTGTTTCTGTTCTAGTGGGGGTAGTTGTAGGTGTTTCTGTTCTCGTGGGGGGGTAGTTGTAGGTGTTTCTGTTCTAGTGGGGGTAGTTGTAGGTGTTTCTGTTCTGGGGGGGTAGTTGTAGGTGTTTCTGTTCTGGGGGGGGGTAGTTGTAGGTGTTTCTGTTCTAGTGGGGGGTAGTTGTAGGTGTTTCTGTTCTAGTGGGGGTGGGGGTCGTTGTAGGTGTTTCTGTTCTAGTGGGGGGGGGGGGTCGTTGTAGGTGTTTCTGTTCTAGTGGGGGTGGGGGTCGTTGTAGGTGTTTCTGTTCTAGTGGGGGGGGGGGGTCGTTGTAGGTGTTTCTGTTCTAGTGGGGGTAGTTGTAGGTGTTTCTGTTCTAGTGGGGGTCGTTGTAGGTGTTTCTGTTCTCGTGGGGGGGGTGGTTGTAGGTGTTTCTGTTCTAGTGGAGGGGGGGGTAGTTGTAGGTGTTTCTGTTCTAGAGGAGGGGGGGGGTCGTTGTAGGTGTTTCTGTTCTCGTGGGGGGTGGTTGTAAGACGGTTATCATTAGCATCGCTAACGGCTACACAACGTGGTGGACAATACGCAGACCACACACACACACACACACACACACACACACACACACACACACACACACACACACACACACACACACACACACACACACAGACGGACGGTCATTCCCGTGCCGTTGCCTCTGCAGGAAGTTTCAGGGAATACGAACCACTGATGCATTCTGTTCATGTCTTACCAAAAAACTTGATTTATTTTCTAATAAGTTCAAAACATTTAGTTAGTTTCCAAACGTACAACATATTTGATTAGAAGAACCGAAAGTACGTCATTCTAATTCAGGACAGTTTTTCCAAGATAAAATATTTTTAAAAAGTACTGTAGTTTGGGTACAACGTACAACACTAGACCTCTCTTTCTCTCGCTCTTGTCGTTTCAGGCTGTATAGATGTTTGACCTGTCTTGCTGTGTTCATGTGCTCTTGTGGTTTCAGCCTGTATAGATGTTTGACCTGTCTTGCTGTGTTCATGTGCACTTAGAATGATTAGAAATCAGAGTTTTTTTTTCTGACATCGCCAAATGGACGTTTTGTTTCAGATCGTCAGAAGAACCCTTGAATTCGGCCTTTTGTGTCCATCTCTCTTGCCGTCCCTACCCACTGACATTTGACCTCTTTTTATCATCGTCTCTCAGGCTGTGTCATTGCCTTTTGTCCTCTGACCTGCTAACCCCTTGACCTCCAACCCCTCAGGTTGCTGATCCAGTTTGTGAACGACTCTAGCGCCCCCTCGTGGCAGGGCTACTTCTACACCGCGCTGCTGTTCGTTTGCACCTGCTTCCAGACCCTCATCCTGCAGAAGTACTTCCATGTGTGCTTCGTCACGGGAATGAGGCTACGCACTGCTATAGTAGGAGCTGTCTACAGGAAGGTAATCACTATTCACTTGACTTGGCTAGTTAAATGAAGGTACAACTTAAATAAAGGTTTCGTTTAAAAATATATATATAATAATAATATTCTGCTGATCGATTGACTGATTTGATTAGTGATTGATTGAGTTGATTGATTGATTGATTGATTTGATTGATTGACTGATTGATTTGATCAGTGACTGATTGATTTGATCAGTGACTGATTGATTTGATCAGCGACTGATTGATTTGATCAGTGACTGATTGATTTGATCAGCGACTGATTGATTGATTTGATCAGCGATTGACTGATTGATTTGATCAGCGACTGATTGATTTGATCAGCGACTGATTGATTTGATCAGCGATTGACTGATTGATTTGATCAGCGATTGACTGATTGATTTGATCAGTGACTGATTGATTTGATCAGCGACTGATTGATTTGATCAGTGACTGATTGATTTGATCAGCGACTGATTGATTTGATCAGTGACTGATTGATTTGATCAGCGATTGACTGATTGATTTGATCAGCGATTGACTGATTGATTTGATCAGCGATTGACTGATTGATTTGATCAGCGACTGACTGATTGATTTGATCAGCGACTGACTGATTGATTTGATCAGCGATTGACTGATTGATTTGATCAGCGACTGACTGATTGATTTGATCAGCGATTGACTGATTGATTTGATCAGCGATTGACTGATTGATTTGATCAGCGACTGACTGATTGATTTGATCAGCGATTGGCTGATTGATTTGATCAGCGATTAATTGAGAGTTAATTTGTCATGATGCTCCACACCGCTACAGTAGAGTCTGTCTACTGATCGTAGGTGTACTAATCAATCAATTGATGATCGATTGATCTGACATTTGTAGACCCTTCATTGACCCTTAACCCCTGTCTGACCTTTACCCTCTAACCTCTGCCCCCTCCCAGGCTCTGGTGATCAGTAACGCGGCGCGGCGTACGTCTACAGTGGGAGAGATCGTCAACCTGATGTCGGTCGACGCCCAGCGCTTCATGGACCTCATCACCTACATCAACATGATCTGGTCTGCTCCTCTACAGGTCATACTGGCCCTGTACTTCCTGTGGCAGGTACGCACCAAAGATCTTTAAATAAACCAAGTGGTCATACTGGCCCTGTACTTCCTGTGGCAGGTACGCACCAAAGATCTTTAAATAAACCAAGAGGTCATACTGGCCCTGTACTTCCTGTGGCAGGTACGCACCAAAGATCTTTAAATAAACCAAGAGGTCATACTGGCCCTGTACTTCCTGTGGCAGGTACGCACCAAAGATCTTTAAATAAACCAAGAGGTCATACTGGCCCTGTACATCCTGTGGCAGGTACTTGTTACTGACTGGGTGTGATCTGGATAGCATTTTGATGGCGCAAGTAGACACATTTCAAGCTAAGGAGTGAGGTTCTGAATCCAACTCTGTTACATACGCAGCAGAGACTGTTGTCGTCTTAACGAGTTCTCAATGGTTTGTGATGTCATGTCCTGTGTAGAACTTGGGTCCGTCGGTGCTGGCTGGCGTGGCTGTAATGGTTCTGATGGTGCCAATCAACGGTGTGATCGCCATGAAGACCAAAACATACCAGGTACCTCTCTGACCCCTTATTCACAACATACCAGGTACCTCTCTGACCCCTTATTCACAACATACCAGGTACCTCTCTGACCCCTTATTCACAGCATACCAGGTACCTCTCTGACCCCTTATACACAACATACCAGGTACCTCTCTGACCCCTTATTCACAACATACCAGGTACCTCTCTGACCCCTTATACATACCAGGTACCTCTCTGACCCCTTATTCACAGCATACCAGGTACCTCTCTGACCCCTTATACACAACATACCAGGTACCTCTCTGACCCCTTATTCACAACATACCAGGTACCTCTCTGACCCCTTATACATACCAGGTACCTCTCTGACCCCTTATTCACAGCATACCAGGTACCTCTCTGACCCCTTATACACAACATACCAGGTACCTCTCTGACCCCTTATTCACAGCATACCAGGTACCTCTCTGACCCCTTATACATACCAGGTACCTCTCTGACCCCTTATACACAACATACCAGGTACCTCTCTGACCCCTTATTCACAGCATACCAGGTACCTCTCTGACCCCTTATTCACAGCATACCAGGTACCTCTCTGACCCCTTATTCACAACATACCAGGTACCTCTCTGACCCCTTATTCACAACATACCAGGTACCTCTCTGACCCCTTATTCACAGCATACCAGGTACCTCTCTGACCCCTTATACATACCAGGTACCTCTCTGACCCCTTATTCACAACATACCAGGTACCTCTCTGACCCCTTATTCACAACATACCAGGTACCTCTCTGACCCCTTATACATACCAGGTACCTCTCTGACCCCTTATTCACAGCATACCAGGTACCTCTCTGACCCCTTATACATACCAGGTACCTCTCTGACCCCTTATACATACCAGGTACCTCTCTGACCCCTTATTCACAACATCATACCAGGTATCACTAGAGATGTAGCAGAGATATAATAGACATGTAGCAGAGATGTAGCAGAGATGTAGCAGAGATGTAATAGAATTGTAGCAGACATGTAATAGAGATGTAGCAGACATGTAGCAGAGATGTAATAGAGATGTAGCAGAGATGTAGCAGATATGTAATAGAGATGTAGCAGAGATGTAGCAGAGATGTAATAGAGATGTAGCAGAGATGTAGCAGAGATGTAGCAGAGATGTAATAGCCAGCGTTGTGTTTTTAATTGTACCTTTATTTTACTAGGCAAGTCAGTTAAGAACAAATTCTTATTTTCAATGATGGCCTGGGAACAGTGGGTTAACTGCCTGTTCAGGGACAGAACGACAGATTTGTACCTTGTCAGCTCGGGGGTTTGAACTCGCAACCTTCCGGTTACTAGTCCAACGCTCTAACCACTAGGCTACACTGCCGCACTGCATTTCCCCTCCCATCCCCCAGGTGGCGCTTTGTACGTTCAGTTTATGTGATGGTATTGTGGTGTTGTGATCGCCAGGTAGCTCAGATGAAGAGTAAAGACAACCGCATCAAGCTGATGAACGAAGTTCTCAACGGCATCAAGGTATCACATCACATGTCTTTTGACCTGAGGTTTATATACTGTTTGAATTTGTATCACATTTTATGTATGTTTCTGCATGTCAGGGTTGGGGTCAAATACTTCAGATTCCAGTTCTTTCAGCGTTTCCTCTAGCCTGGCTGGAGTGCCAGATGGGCTGGGTTTGGGGTTTATTAAGCCAGACGGACACAGCCGGACGAGCTCAGACAGACACAGCCGGACGAGCTCAGTTAGACACAGCCGGACGAGCTCAGAGAGACACAGCCGGACGAGCTGAGACAGACACAGCCGGACGAGCTCAGAGAGACACAGCCGGGCGAGCTCAGTGAGACACAGCCGGGCGAGCTCAGTGAGACACAGCCGGGCGAGCTCAGACAGACACAGCCGGACGAGCTCAGTTAGACACAGCCGGACGAGCTCAGTTAGACACAGCCGGACGAGCTCAGAGAGACACAGCCGGACGAGCTCAGAGAGTCACAGCCGGACGAGCTCAGTTAGACACAGCCGGACGAGCTCAGTTAGACACAGCCGGACGAGCTCAGAGAGACACAGCCGGACGAGCTCAGTTTAGACACAGCCGGACGAGCTCAGACAGACACAGCCGGACGAGCTCAGAGAGTCACAGCCGGACGAGCTCAGTTAGACACAGCCGGACGAGCTCAGTTAGACACAGCCGGACGAGCTCAGTTAGACACAGCCGGACGAGCTCAGAGAGACACAGCCGGACGAGCTCAGAGAGTCACAGCCGGACGAGCTCAGTTAGACACAGCCGGACGAGCTCAGTTAGACACAGCCGGACGAGCTCAGAGAGACACAGCCGGACGAGCTCAGTTTAGACACAGCCGGACGAGCTCAGACAGACACAGCCGGACGAGCTCAGAGAGTCACAGCCGGACGAGCTCAGTTAGACACAGCCGGACGAGCTCAGTTAGACACAGCCGGACGAGCTCAGAGAGAGACAGCCGGACGAGCTCAGTCAGACACAGCCGGACGAGCTCAGTCAGACACAGCCGGACGAGCTCAGTTAGACACAGCCGGACGAGCTCAGTTAGACACAGCCGGACGAGCTCAGTTAGACACAGCCGGACGAGCTGAGACAGACACAGCCGGACGAGCTTAGAGAGACACAGCCGGACGAGCTTAGAGAGACACAGCCGGACGAGCTGAGACAGACACAGCCGGACGAGCTCAGTCAGACACAGCCAGACGAGCTCAGTCAGACACAGCCGGACGAGCTCAGAGAGACACAGCCGGACGAGCTCAGAGAGACACAGCCGGACGAGCTC
The DNA here is from genome assembly GCF_036934945.1 of Oncorhynchus masou masou. Classification (NCBI taxonomy): domain Eukaryota; kingdom Metazoa; phylum Chordata; class Actinopteri; order Salmoniformes; family Salmonidae; genus Oncorhynchus; species Oncorhynchus masou. The sequence goes on from NC_088225.1 coordinate 32,249,760, forward strand.
AGAGAGACACAGCCGGACGAGCTCAGAGAGACACAGCCGGACGAGCTCAGTCAGACACAGCCGGACGAGCTCAGTCAGACACAGCCGGACGAGCTCAGTCAGACACAGCCGGACGAGCTCAGTCAGACACAGCCGGACGAGCTCAGTCAGACACAGCCGGACGAGCTCAGTCAGACACAGCCGGACGAGCTGAGACAGACACAGCCGGACGAGCTCAGTTAGACACAGCCGGACGAGCTCAGTTAGACACACCCGGGCGAGCTCAGAGAGACACAGCCGGACGAGCTCAGAGAGACACAGCCGGACGAGCTCAGAGAGACACAGCCGGACGAGCTCAGAGAGACACAGCCGGACGAGCTCAGTCAGACACAGCCGGACGAGCTCAGTCAGACACAGCCGGACGAGCTCAGTTAGACACAGCCGGACGAGCTGAGACAGACACAGCCGGACGAGCTCAGTTAGACACAGCCGGACGAGCTCAGAGAGACACAGCCGGACGAGCTCAGAGAGACACAGCCGGGCGAGCTCAGAGAGACACAGCCGGACGAGCTCAGAGAGACACAGCCGGACGAGCTCAGTTAGACACAGCCGGACGAGCTCAGAGAGACACAGCCGGACGAGCTCAGACAGACACAGCCGGACGAGCTCAGTTAGACACAGCCGGACGAGCTGAGACAGACACAGCCGGACGAGCTCAGTTAGACACAGCCGGGCGAGCTCAGTTAGACACAGCCGGGCGAGCTCAGTTAGACACAGCCGGGCGAGCTCAGTTAGACACAGCCGGGCGAGCTCAGTTAGACACAGCCGGACGAGCTCAGTTAGACACAGCCGGACGAGCTGAGACAGACACAGCCGGACGAGCTCAGTTAGACACAGCCGGACGAGCTCAGTTAGACACAGCCAGACGAGCTGAGACAGACACAGCCGGACGAGCTCAGTAAGACACAGCCGGACGAGCTGAGACAGACACAGCCGGACGAGCTTAGAGAGACACAGCCGGACGAGCTCAGTTAGACACAGCCGGACGAGCTCAGTCAGACACAGCCGGACGAGCTCAGAGAGACACAGCCGGACGAGCTCAGAGAGACACAGCCGGACGAGCTCAGAGAGACACAGCCGGACGAGCTGAGACAGACACAGCCGGACGAGCTGAGACAGACACAGCCGGACGAGCTGAGACAGACACAGCCGGACGAGCTGAGACAGACACAGCCGGACGAGCTGAGACAGACACAGCCTGACGAGCTCAGAGAGACACAGCCGGACGAGCTCAGTTAGACACAGCCGGACGAGCTCAGAGAGACACAGCCAGACGAGCTGAGACAGACACAGCCGGACGAGCTGAGACAGACACAGCCGGACGAGCTGAGACAGACACAGCCGGACGAGCTCAGTTAGACACAGCCGGACGAGCTCAGTCAGACACAGCCGGACGAGCTCAGTCAGACACAGCCGGACGAGCTCAGAGAGACACAGCCGGGCGAGCTCAGAGAGACACAACCGGACGAGCTCAGTTAGACACAGCCGGACGAGCTCAGTTAGACACAGCCGGACGAGCTGAGACAGACACAGCCGGACGAGCTCAGTCAGACACAGCCGGACGAGCTCAGTTAGACACAGCCGGACGAGCTGAGACAGACACAGCCGGACGAGCTCAGTCAGACACAGCCGGACGAGCTCAGTTAGACACAGCCGGACGAGCTGAGACAGACACAGCCGGACGAGCTCAGTCAGACACAGCCGGACGAGCTCAGTTAGACACAGCCGGACGAGCTGAGACAGACACAGCCGGACGAGCTCAGTCAGACACAGCCGGACGAGCTCAGTCAGACACAGCCGGACGAGCTGAGACAGACACAGCCGGACGAGCTTAGAGAGACACAGCCGGACGAGCTCAGTTAGACACAGCCGGACGAGCTCAGTCAGACACAGCCGGACGAGCTCAGAGAGACACAGCCGGACGAGCTCAGAGAGACACAGCCGGACGAGCTCAGACAGACACAGCCGGACGAGCTCAGAGAGACACAGCCGGACGAGCTCAGAGAGACACAGCCGGACGAGCTCAGTTAGACACAGCCGGACGAGCTCAGAGAGACACAGCCGGACGAGCTCAGACAGACACAGCCGGACGAGCTCAGTCAGACACAGCCGGACGAGCTCAGAGAGACACAGCCGGACGAGCTCAGAGAGACACAGCCGGACGAGCTCAGTTAGACACAGCCGGACGAGCTCAGAGAGACACAGCCGGACGAGCTCAGAGAGACACAGCCGGACGAGCTCAGACAGACACAAATTTGATCAATTTGATCAATCTTTCTGAATATGTACAGAGATGTTCAAATAAACCTGAACCTGAACCTAAACCTGAACCTAAAGGTGTTGAAGCTGTATGCGTGGGAGCTGGCCTTCAAAGACAAGGTGTCAGCCATCAGAGAGAGTGAGCTCCGTGTCCTCAAGAAGGCTGCTTACCTGGGGGCAATATCCACCTTCACCTGGGTCTGTGCTCCCTTTCTGGTGAGTTACAGAGACATGTAGACACACATGCACACACGCACACGCACACACATACACATTAACACACACACACACACACACATACATGCTCACACTCACTCTTACATGGTCACTTGATCCACCTATGTCCCTGACATAAATATTTAACATTCCCCTCCCATCCCCCAGGTGGCGCTGTGTACGTTCAGTTTATGTGATGGTATTGTTATACGATATATATAACATGTATTTCCCCTCCCATTCCCCAGGTGGCGCTGTCTACGTGATGGTATTATTATATGATATATAACATGTATTTCCCCTCCCACCCCCCAGGTGGCGCTGTCTACATTCACAGTGTATGTGATGGTATTGTTATACAATATATTTAACATGCATTTCCCCTCCCATCCCCCAGGTGGCGCTGTGTACGTTCAGTTTATGTGATATTATATATTGTTATATTATGATATATAACATGCATTTCCCCTCCCATCCACCAGGTGGCACTGTGTATGTTCAGTTTAAGTGATATTATATATTGTTATATTATGATACATAACATGCATTTCCCCTCCCACCCCCCAGGTGGCGCTGTGTACGTTCATTTTATGTGATATTATATATGGTTATATTATGATATATAACATGCATTTCCCCTCCCATCCCCCAGGTGGCACTGTGTACGTTCAGTTTATGTGTTATTATATATTGTTATATTATGATATATAACATGCATTTCTCCTCCCATCCCCCAGGTGGCGCTGTCTACGTTCACAGTGTATGTGATGATAGATGAGAGGAACGTGCTGGATGCTCAGAAGGCATTTGTGTCTCTGGCTCTGTTCAACATCCTGCGTTTCCCCCTCAACATGCTGCCCATGGTCATCAGCAGCATGGTCCAGGTAGGTGTGCTGATCAGGTCTGGACAGCAAATCAATCGATCAAATAATCTATCTACAAATCAGTCAATATGCAATTCAATCAAATCAGTCACTGTATTCATCTATAAATCAAATCCATCAATGTATCAATTAAGTAAAACAGTAAACTAACCAATTAACTCCAACCAATCAGATTCCATCGAGGTGATTAATTCATTAACATGTAACATGTGATCATCATCAGTGTGGACCAGATACGTGCTGAGGGCTGCACTGCAGATCACTCTATGGCTGCGTTTACACATGCAGCCCAGTTCTGATTTATATGTTTCCCTAATACGTTGTATATGTTGTTTGACCAATCAGATCAGCTCTTGCCAATAATTGGGCAAAATATCAGAATTGCCCACACACACACACACACACAGACACACACACAGACACACACACATACACACACACACACACACACACACACACACACACACACACACACACACACACACACACACACACACACACACACACACACACACACACACACACACACACACACACACACACACACACACACAGATTCATATGCTGTACAGACCGGTGAGCTGTACCATGCTGCTGGTGACCAGGGACAAGATATTGATCAATAAATCAATCTTTCAGCCTCGTGGTGCAGGTCAGTATGGTATATCAATTAGTCAATCGGTCAGTCCATTGGCTAATTAATTAATCAGTCAATCAATCAATCAGTTGGTTACTAATGAATGAATCCATCAACCAAAGTTGATCAATGTCATGACAAATCATTTCCAATATAGTATTGATAGTATTGGAATGATATATATAGTCATGTCGGCAGGGTAACCCACCGTTCCTAGGCCGCCATTGAAAATAAGAATTTGTTCTTACCTGACTTGCCTTGTTAAATGAGGTAAAAAAAAAATCCAATATAGTTTTGATAGTAGTGGAATGGTATACAGTTGAATCAGATATACAGGAATGGTATACAGTGGAATGGTATACAGTTGAATCAGAAGTTTACATACACTTAGGTTGGAGTCAATATTACTAGTTTTTCAACCACTCCACAAATTTCTTCTTAACAAACTATAACTTTGGCCAGTACTAGTGTACCTACAGAACGTTGGTTATATATTTATCATTAAGGATAAAGCGCTATTCACACGGGACTCGTGTACCTACAGAACGTTGGTTATATATTTATCATTAAGGATAAAGCGCTATTCACACGGGACTAGTGTAACTACAGAACGTTGGTTATATATTTATTATTAAGGATAAAGCCCTATTCACACGGGACTAGTGTACCTACAGAACGTTGGTTATATATTTATCATTAAGGATAAAGCCCTATTCACACGGGACTAGTGTACCTACAGAACGTTGGTTATATATTTATCATTAAGGATAAAGCCCTATTCACACGGGACTAGTGTACCTACAGAACGTTGGTTATATATTTATTATTAAGGATAAAGCCCTATTCACACGGGACTAGTGTAACTACAGAACGTTGGTTATATATTTATCATTAAGGATAAAGCCCTATTCACACGGGACTAGTGTACCTACAGAACGTTGGTTATATATTTATCATTAAGGATAAAGCCCTATTCACACGGGACTAGTGTAACTACAGAACGTTGGAATGTTCGTTATTCCAGAGGACGATTAGGACGATTAGGACTGCCCCCTGTAATTCTTTATTTTTGTCATTCTATAAATTGTCCAGGCTACACTGGTAACTCGAGCGATTGCAGGCTACACTGGTAACTCGAGCGATTGCAGGCTACACTGGTAACTCGAGCGATAGCAGGCTACACTGGTAACTCGAGCGATAGCAGGCTACACTGGTAACTCTAGCGATGACAGGCTACACTGGTAACTCTAGCGATAGCAGGCTACACTGGTAACTCTAGCGATGACAGGCTACACTGGTAACTCTAGCGATAGCAGGCTACACTGGTAACTCTAGCGATGACAGGCTACACTGGTAACTCTAGCGATAGCAGGCTACACTGGTAACTCTAGCGATAACAGGCTACACTGGTAACTCTAGCGATGACAGGCTACACTGGTAACTCTAGCGATAGCAGGCTACACTGGTAACTCTAGCGATAACAGGCTACACTGGTAACTCTAGCGATAGCAGGCTACACTGGTAACTCTAGCGATAGCAGGCTACACTGGTAACTCTAGCGATGACAGGCTACACTGGTAACTCTAGCGATAGCAGGCTACACTGGTAACTCTAGCGATGACAGGCTACACTGGTAACTCTAGCGATAGCAGGCTACACTGGTAACTCTAGCGATAACAGGCTACACTGGTAACTCTAGCGATGACAGGCTACACTGGTAACTCTAGCGATAGCAGGCTACACTGGTAACTCTAGCGATAACAGGCTACACTGGTAACTCTAGCGATAGCAGGCTACACTGGTAACTCGAGCGATAGCAGGCTACACTGGTAACTCGAGCGATATCAGGCTACACTGGTAACTCGAGCGATAACAGCCTATACTGTGCAAATGTCAATAATATATAACAACCTCCATGTAGCCTAAAATACACAATCAAGGGATTGCTTCTATTTTTTCAACCCGCCCTTCAGCCAAACACCTGCCCTTCAGCCACCCTTCAGCCACCCTTCAGCCACCCTTCAGCCACCCACCCGCCCTTCAGCCACCCTTCAGCCACCCTTCAGACACCCTCCAGCCACCCTTCAGCCAACCACCTGCCCTTCAGCCACCCTTCAGACACCCTCCAGCCACCCTTCAGCCACCCTTCAGCCACCCTTCAGACACCCTCCAGCCACCCTTCAGCCAACCACCTGCCCTTCAGCCACCCTTCAGCCAACCACCTGCCCTTCAGCCACCCTTCAGCCACCCTTCAGACACCCTTCAGCCACCATTCAGTCAGCCACCCTTCAGCCAACCACCTGCCCTTCAGCCACCCTTCAGCCACCCTTCAGCCACCCTTCAGACACCCTTCAGCCACCCTTCAGACACCCTTCAGCCACCCTTCAGCCAACCACCTGCCCTTCAGCCACCCTTCAGCCACCCTTCAGCCAACCACCTGCCCTTCAGCCACCCTTCAGTCACCCTTTAGCCACCCTTCAGCCAACCACCCGCCCTTCAGCCACCCTTCAGTCAGCCACCCGACATTCAGCCACACTTCAGCCACCCTTCAGCCAACCACCCGCCCTTCAGCCAACCACCCGCCCTTCAGCCAACCACCCGCCCTTCAGCCAACCACCCGCCCTTCAGCCAACCACCCGCCCTTCAGCCAACCACCTGCCCTTCAGCCAACCACCCGCCCTTCAGCCAACCACCCGCCCTTCAGCCAACCACCCACCCTTCAGCCCCCCACCCGCCCTTCAGCCCCCCACCCGCCCTTCAGCCAACCACCCGCCCTTCAGCCCCCCACCCGCCCTTCAGCCAACCACCCACCCTTCAGCCCCCCACCCGCCCTTCAGCCAACCACCCGCCCTTCAGCCCCCCACCCGCCCTTCAGCCCCCCACCCGCCCTTCAGCCCCCCACCCGCCCTTCAGCCCCCCACCCGCCCTTCAGCCAACCACCCGCCCTTCAGCCACCCTTCAGCCAACCACCTGCCCTTCAGCCAACCAACCAACCAACCAGCCACAAACCCACCCGCCCTTCAGCGGGACCCTTCAGTCGCCCGCCCACCCTTCAGCCACACAATATGTAAAGACCCTAAACCCATCCTCCTGCAGATATAACTGTGGGGACTGCGGGTTATGAATCAACCAGCGCATCACTAATATGTATCCTCTCCCTGCTGTCTCCTTCCTCCATCTCTGTCTATCTTTCTCTCCCTCCCTCCATCTGTCTCCCTGTCTCTGTCTCTCTTTCTCTGTCTCCCTCCATGTGTCTCCCTCTCTCCCTGTCTCTTTCTCTCTCCCTCCCTCCATGTGTCTCCCTCTCTCCCTGTCTCTTTCTCTCTCCCTCCCTCCATCTGTCTCCCTCTCTCCCTGTCTCTTTCTCTCTCCCTCCCTCCATCTGTCTCCCTCTCTCCCTGTCTCTTTCTCTCTCCCTCCCTCCATCTGTCTCCCTCTCTCCCTGTCTCTTTCTCTCTCCCTCCCTCCATCTGTCTCCCTCTCTCCCTGTCTCTTTCTCTCTCCCTCCCTCCATCTGTCTCCCTGTCTCTTTCTCTCTCCCTCCCTCCATCTGTCTCCCTCTCTCCCTGTCTCTTTCTCTCTCCCTCCCTCCATCTGTCTCCCTCTCTCCCTGTCTCTTTCTCTCTCCCTCCCTCCATCTGTCTCCCTCTCTCCCTGTCTCTTTCTCTCTCCCTCCCTCCATCTGTCTCCCTCTCTCCCTGTCTCTTTCTCTCTCCCTCCCTCCATCTGTCTCCCTCTCTCCCTGTCTCTTTCTCTCTCCCTCACCCCGCTGTCTCCTTCCTCCATCTGTCTCTTTCTCTCTCCCTCTCTCCATCTGTCTCCTTCCTCCATCTCTCTCTCTCCCTCCCTCCATCTGTCTCCCTCTCTCCCTGTCTCTTTCTCTCTCCCTCCCTCCATCTGTCTCCCTGTCTCTTTCTCTCTCCCTCCCTCCATCTGTCTCCCTCTCTCCCTGTCTCTTTCTCTCCCTCCCTCCATCTGTCTCCCTCTCTCCCTGTCTCTTTCTCTCTCCCTCACCCCGCTGTCTCCTTCCTCCATCTGTCTCTTTCTCTCTCCCTCTCTCCATCTGTCTCCTTCCTCCATCTCTCTCTCTCTCTCTCCCTCCCTCCATCGGTGTCCCTCTCTCCCTGTCTCTTTCTCTCTCTCTCCCTCCATCTGTGTCCCTCTCTCCCTGTCTCTTTCTCTCTCCCTCCCTCCATCTGTCTCCCTCTCTCCCTGTCTCTTTCTCTCTCCTTCCCTCCATCTCTCTCTGCAGGCCAGTGTTTCTATGAAACGTCTGTGTGTGTTTCTGTCTCATGAGGAGCTGCAGGAGGACAGTGTGGAGCGCAGGGCTGTAGCAGGCTGTGAGTCACATATGTACACACACACACACACACACACACACACACACACACACACACACACACACACACACACACACACACACACACACACACACACACACACACACAGAGTGAGAAACACACACAGACAGAGTGAGAAACACAGGCAGAAAGATCATCCCAGCCTCTGTACCCAGATGCTGTTTGATGTGTTAGTCTTTAATGAGGCTTCAATACTCTCTCTCTCTCTTTCTACTCACTTCCTGTTCCTCTCTCTTGTATGTCTTCCTCTGTTCCCAGGCTCAGACAGTATCTCCATTGAGGACGGGGTGTTCAGCTGGTGTAGAAACGATGCCCCCACTCTGAAGAGGTAATGCTCAAAGAAGAGTGTTGTCCTATGTTTTCACCACCCCCCCCCTCTTGACTTTGTTACTCTCATGGCAGTTGGAGGCTTACTGCATTACTATAGTATACATACACACAGCTTACTGCATATTATATTACTATAGTAGTATACATACACACAGCTTACTGCATATTCTATTACTATAGTAGTATACATACACACAGCTTACTGCATATTCTATTACTATAGTAGTATACATACACACAGCTTACTGCATATTCTATTACTATAGTAGTATACATACACACAGCTTACTGCATATTCTATTACTATAGTAGTATACATACACACAGCTTACTGCATATTATATTACTATAGTAGTATACATACACACAGCGTACTGCATATTCTATTACTATAGTAGTATACATACACACAGCTTACTGCATATTCTATTACTATAGTAGTATACATACACACAGCTTACTGCATATTCTATTACTATAGTATACATACACACAGCTTACTGCATATTCTATTACTATAGTAGTATACATACACACAGCTTACTGCATATTCTATTACTATAGTAGTATACATACACACAGCTTACTGCATATTATATTACTATAGTAGTATACATACACACAGCGTACTGCATATTCTATTACTATAGTAGTATACATACACACAGCTTACTGCATATTCTATTACTATAGTATACATACACACAGCTTACTGCATATTCTATTACTATAGTATACATACACACAGCTTACTGCATATTCTATTACTATAGTAGTATACATACACACAGCTTACTGCATATTCTATTACTATAGTAGTATACATACACACAGCTTACTGCATATTCTATTACTATAGTAGTATACATACACACAGCTTACTGCATATTCTATTACTATAGTAGTGTACATAAACACAACTTACTGCATATTCTATTACTATAGTAGTATACATACACACAGCTTACTGCATATTCTATTACTATTGTATACATACACACAGCTTACTGCATATTCTATTACTATAGTATACATACACACAGCTTACTGTATATTCCATTACTATAGTAGTATACATACACACAGCTTACTGCATATTCTATTACTATTGTATACAT
>NC_088225.1:32264603-32314603 GCF_036934945.1 Oncorhynchus masou masou
CCCTTCTCCTCCTCCTCCTCCTTCCCCTCCCCCTTATCCTCCTCCCCTCCTCCTCCCTCTCCACCTCCTCCTCCTCAGGGTGTGAACCTGTCAGGTGGTCAGAAGCAGAGGGTCAGTCTGGCCAGAGCGGTCTACTGCGACTGTGCTGTCTATCTATTGGACGATCCTCTGTCGGCGGTCGACGCCCACGTGGGCAAACACATCTTCGAGAAGGTTGTCGGGCCCCAGGGAGTCCTCAAGGACAGGGTAAGAGGTCGTAACCCCAAAACAGAGGTCAGGGTTTATAATAGGGATGTGGTTTGGATTTGGTTTACAGTGTGACTCTGTGTGTGTGTGACTGATTTTTGTCTCTGTAGACTCGTGCTGGTGACACTGTGTGTGTCTTCCTTTATAGGACGCCACGCACACGTTATGGGACGTCCTTGCTGGGGGTGGGTCTACTCGTTAGGGGCGGGTCTACTCGTTAGGGGCGGGGCTACTCGTTAGGGGCGGGTCTACGCGTTAGGGGCGGGTCTACTCATGGGAGGCGGGTCTACTCATGAGGGGCGGGTCTACTCATTAGGACAGTGACCGTGTCTTCCTTCAGACACCGTCGAAACAGACCAGACCCAGCTGGTACCTGGTTCCTCTACAGTCAATGAACTAAACAGACCAGACCCAGCTGGTACCTGGTTCCTCTACAGTCAATGAACTAAACAGACCAGACCCAGCTGGTATCTGGTTCCTCTACAGTCAATGAACTAAACAGACCAGACCCAGCTGGTACCTGGTTCCTCTACAGTCAATGAACTAAACAGACCAGACCCAGCTGGTACCTGGTTCCTCTACAGTCAATGAACTAAACAGACCAGACCCAGCTGGTACCTGGTTCCTCTAGAGTCAATGAACTAAACAGACCAGACCCAGCTGGTACCTGGTTCCTTGACAGTCAATGAACTAAACAGACCAGACCCAGCTGGTACCTGGTTCATATTATACAGTCAATGAACTAAACAGACCAGACCCAGCTGGTACCTGGTTCCTCTACAGTCAATGAACTAAACAGACCAGACCCAGCTGGTACCTGGTTCCTCTACAGTCAATGAACTAAACAGACCAGACCCAGCTGGTACCTGGTTCCTCTAGAGTCAATGAACTAAACAGACCAGACCCAGCTGGTACCTGATTCCTATACAGTCAATGAACTAAACAGACCAGACCCAGCTGGTACCTGGTTCATATTATACAGTCAATGAACTAATCAGACCAGACCCAGCTGGTACCTGGTTCCTCTAGAGTCAATGAACTAAACAGACCAGACCCAGCTGGTACCTGGTTCCTCTAGAGTCAATGAACTAAACAGACCAGACCCAGCTGGTACCTGATTCCTATACAGTCAATGAACTAAACAGACCAGACCCAGCTGGTACCTGATTCCTATACAGTCAATGAACTAAACAGACCAGACCCAGCTGGTACCTGGTTCATATTATACAGTCAATGAACTAACCAGACCAGACCCAGCTGGTACCTGGTTCCTCTACAGTCAATGAACTAAACAGACCAGACCCAGCTGGTACCTGGTTCCTATACAGTCAATGAACTAAGGTAAATGGTAAATGGCCTAAGTGAACTATCTTCATTTATCCACCATCTTTGAAATGGACTCAACCTCACAAATCCCCGGCCGTCCAGTCTTCAGTCAGCTGTTCAATCAAAATATACAGTATATGTACTGTATATACATTCAGTGTACAAAACATCGTCTTTCCATGACGTAGACTGACCAGGTGAATCCAGGTGATCTCATATTGATGTCACCTGTTAAATCCACTTCAATCAGTGTAGATGAAGAGGAGGAGACCGGGTTAAAGATGAAGGGGAGGAGACCGGGTTAAAGATGAAGGGGAGGAGACCAGGTTAAAGATGAAGGGGAGGAGACCAGGTTAAAGATGAAGAGGAGGAGACCAGGTTAAAGATGAAGGGGAGGAGACCAGGTTAAAGATGAAGGGGAGGAGACCAGGTTAAAGATGAAGGGGAGGAGACCAGGTTAAAGATGAAGAGGAGGAGACCAGGTTAAAGAGGAAGGGGAGGAGACCTGGTTAAAGATGAAGGGGAGGAGACCAGGTTAAAGATGAAGGGGAGGAGACCAGGTTAAAGATGAAGAGGAGGAGACCAAGTTAAAGATGAAGGGAAGGAGACCAGGTTAAAGATGAAGGGGAGGAGACCTGGTTAAAGATGAAGGGGAGGAGACCTGGTTAAAGATGAAGGAGAGGAGACCGGGTTAAAGATGAAGGAGAGGAGACCGGGTTAAAGATGAAGGGGAGGAGACCTGGTTAAAGATGAAGGGGAGGAGACCAGGTTAAAGATGAAGGGGAGGAGACCTGGTTAAAGATGAAGGGGAGGAGACCAGGTTAAAGATGAAGGGGAGGAGACGGGGTTAAAGATGAAGGGGAGGAGACCGGGTTAAAGATGAAGGGGAGGAGACCGGGTTAAAGATGAAGGGGAGGAGACCGGGTTAAAGATGAAGGGGAGGAGACCGGGTTAAAGATGAAGGGGAGGAGACGGGGTTAAAGATGAAGGGGAGGAGACCGGGTTAAAGATGAAGGGGAGGAGACGGGGTTAAAGATGAAGGGGAGGAGACGGGGTTAAAGATGAAGGGGAGGAGACCTGGTTAAAGATGAAGGGGAGGAGACCGGGTTAAAGATGAAGGGGAGGAGACCTGGTTAAAGATGAAGGGGAGGAGACCTGGTTAAAGATGAAGGGGAGGAGACCTGGTTAAAGATGAAGGGGAGGAGACCTGGTTAAAGATGAAGGGGAGGAGACCGGGTTAAAGATGAAGGGGAGGAGACCTGTTAAAGGAGGATTTTTAAGCCTTGAGACAACTGAGACGTGGATTGTGTCTGTGTACCATATCTATCTTCAATCTGTCAATTCAACTAAAATCCCTTAATATACTGGATCTATTTAAAAAGCCCTACTCTGACCCTCTGTGTGTGTGTGTTTCTGTCTCCGTAGACTCGTGTTCTGGTGACCCACGGTCTGAGCTTCCTGCCCCAGGCAGATCTGATCCTGGTGATGGTGGAGGGAGAGATCACTGAGAGGGGCTCCTACCTGGAGCTGATGGCACGTGACGGGGCCTTCGCTGAGTTCCTCAGGACTTACGCCAACAAAGAACAGGAAGATGACGAATCAGGTGACTTATGTTATCTTCATCATCATCATCATCAGCTAGCTAGCTAGCTAGCTACATCTCTACACTATAACCTCTATAGTCATTGCCACTGTTTGTCATGTCATCATCTCTATAACCACTATAGTCATGTCATCATCTCTATAACCACTATAGTCATGTCATCATCTCTATAACCACTATAGTCATGTTATCATCTCTATAACCACTATAGTCATGTCATCATCTCTATAACCACTATAGTCATGTCATCATCTCTATAACCACTATAGTCATGTCATCATCTCTATAACCTCTATAGTCATGTCGTCATCTCTATAACCACTATAGTCATGTCATCATCTCTATAACCACTATAGTCATGTCATCATCTCTATAACCACTATAGTCATGTCATCGTCTCTATAACCACTATAGTCATGTCATCATCTCTATAACCTCTATAGTCATGTCATCATCTCTATAACCACTATAGTCATGTCATCATCTCTATAACCACTATAGTCATGTCGTCATCTCTATAACCACTATAGTCATGTCTCTATAACCACTATAGTCATGTCATCATCTCTATAACCACTATAGTCATGTCATCATCTCTATAACCACTATAGTCATGTCATCATCTCTATAACCACTATAGTCATGTCATCATCTCTATAACCACTATAGTCATGTCGTCATCTCTATAACCACTATAGTCATGTCTCTATAACCACTATAGTCATGTCATCATCTCTATAACCACTCACTATAGTCATGTCATCATCTCTAAAACCAGTCATTGTCACGGTTTGTCATGTCATCATCTCTATAACCACTATAGTCATGTCATCATCTCTATAACCACTATAGTCATGTCATCTCTATAACCACTATAGTCATGTCATCATCTCTATAACCACTATAGTCATGTCATCATCTCTATAACCACTATAGTCATGTCAGCACCGTCTCCCCTGCTTGTTGTCCGTACCAGTTTAACACAGTAGCACCGTCTCCCCTGCTTGTTGTCTGTATCAGTTTAACACATTAGCACCGTCTCCCCTGCTTGTTGTCTGTATCAGTTTAACACCACCACAGTAGCACCGTCTCCCCTGCTTGTTGTCTGTACCAGTTTAACACCACCACAGTAGCACCGTCTCCCCTGCTTGTTGTGTGTTCAGCGTTTTAAACTAGTCATATTACACAATGGTTTGTCTCTCTGCTTTCGTCAGGGTTGGGTAGGTTTCTTTATAAATGTAATCTGTTACAATTACCAGTTACCTGTCAAATTGTAATCAGTAATGTCATTTTTTTTGGATTACTCCGTAACGATTACAGTAATGTAATCTGATTGCTTTCATGAGAAGAAGACCAAAATAATCCATCAAGCACGTTTGGTGTGTTGACATAGTGGTCTCTGATTGGTGGTCATCATTTGGTGTGTCATCATAGTGGTCTCTGATTGGTGGTCATCATTTGGTGTGTCATCATAGTGGTCTCTGATTGGTGGTCATCATTTGATGTGTCGATATAGTGGTCTCTGATTGGTGGTCATCATTTGGTGTGTCGACATAGTGGTCTCTGATTGGTGGTCATCATTTGATGTGTCGACATAGTGGTTTCTGATTGGTGGTCATCATTAGGTGTGTCATCATAGTGTTTTCTGATTGGTGGTCATTAGGTGTGTCATCATAGTGTTTTCTGATTGGTGGTCATCATTTGATGTGTCAACATAGTGGTCTCTGATTGGTGGTCATCATTTGGTGAGTCATCATAGTGGTTTCTGATTGGTGGTCATCATTTGGTGAGTCATCATAGTGGTTTCTGATTGGTGGTCATCATTTGGTGAGTCATAGTGGTTTCTGATTGGTGGTCATCATTTGGTGAGTCATCATAGTGGTTTCTGATTGGTGGTCATCATTTGGTGAGTCATCATAGTGGTTTCCGATTGGTGGTCATCATTTGTTGAGTCATCATAGTGGTTTCTGATTGGTGGTCATCATTTGGTGAGTCATCATAGTGGTTTCTGATTGGTGGTCATCATTTGGTGAGTCATCATAGTGGTTTCTGATTGGTGGTCATCATTTGGTGAGTCATCATAGTGGTCTCTGATTGGTGGTCATCATTTGGTGAGTCATCATAGTGGTTTCTGATTGGTGGTCATCATTTGATATGTCGACATAGTGGTCTCTGATTGGTGGTCATCATTTGGTGAGTCATCATAGTGGTTTCTGATTGGTGGTCATCATTTGGTGAGTCATCATAGTGGTTTCTGATTGGTGGTCATCATTAGGTTAGTCATCATAGTGGTCTCTGATTGGTGGTCATCATTTGGTGTGTCGATATAGTGGTCTCTGATTGGTGGTCATCATTAGGTGTGTCATCATAGTGGTTTCTGATTGGTGGTCATCATTAGGTGTGTCATCATAGTGTTTTCTGATTGTTGGTCATTAGGTGTGTCATCATAGTGTTTTCTGATTGTTGGTCATCATGTCATTTTTTTGGATTACTCCGTAACGATTACAGTAATGTAATCTGATTGCTTTCATGAGAAGAAGACCAAAATAATCCATCAAGCACGTTTGGTGTGTTGACATAGTGGTCTCTGATTGGTGGTCATCATTTGGTGTGTCATCATAGTGGTCTCTGATTGGTGGTCATCATTTGGTGTGTCATCATAGTGGTCTCTGATTGGTGGTCATCATTTGATGTGTCGATATAGTGGTCTCTGATTGGTGGTCATCGTTTGGTGTGTCGACATAGTGGTCTCTGATTGGTGGTCATCATTTGATGTGTCGACATAGTGGTTTCTGATTGGTGGTCATCATTTGGTGAGTCATCATAGTGTTTTCTGATTGGTGGTCATTAGGTGTGTCATCATAGTGTTTTCTGATTGGTGGTCATCATTTGATGTGTCGACATAGTGGTCTCTGATTGGTGGTCATCATTTGGTGTGTCATCATAGTGGTCTCTGATTGGTGGTCATCATTTGGTGTGTCATCATAGTGGTCTCTGATTGGTGGTCATCATTTGGTGTGTCATCATAGTGGTCTCTGATTGGTGGTCATCATTTGGTGTGTCATCATAGTGGTCTCTGATTGGTGGTCATCATTTGATGTGTCGATATAGTGGTCTCTGATTGGTGGTCATCATTTGGTGTGTCGACATAGTGGTCTCTGATTGGTGGTCATCATTTGATGTGTCGACATAGTGGTTTCTGATTGGTGGTCATCATTAGGTGTGTCATCATAGTGTTTTCTGATTGGTGGTCATTAGGTGTGTCATCATAGTGTTTTCTGATTGGTGGTCATCATTTGATGTGTCAACATAGTGGTCTCTGATTGGTGGTCATCATTTGGTGAGTCATCATAGTGGTTTCTGATTGGTGGTCATCATTTGGTGAGTCATCATAGTGGTTTCTGATTGGTGGTCATCATTTGGTGAGTCATAGTGGTTTCTGATTGGTGGTCATCATTTGGTGAGTCATCATAGTGGTTTCTGATTGGTGGTCATCATTTGGTGAGTCATCATAGTGGTTTCCGATTGGTGGTCATCATTTGTTGAGTCATCATAGTGGTTTCTGATTGGTGGTCATCATTTGGTGAGTCATCATAGTGGTTTCTGATTGGTGGTCATCATTTGGTGAGTCATCATAGTGGTTTCTGATTGGTGGTCATCATTTGGTGAGTCATCATAGTGGTCTCTGATTGGTGGTCATCATTTGGTGAGTCATCATAGTGGTTTCTGATTGGTGGTCATCATTTGATATGTCGACATAGTGGTCTCTGATTGGTGGTCATCATTTGGTGAGTCATCATAGTGGTTTCTGATTGGTGGTCATCATTTGGTGAGTCATCATAGTGGTTTCTGATTGGTGGTCATCATTAGGTTAGTCATCATAGTGGTCTCTGATTGGTGGTCATCATTTGGTGTGTCGATATAGTGGTCTCTGATTGGTGGTCATCATTAGGTGTGTCATCATAGTGGTTTCTGATTGGTGGTCATCATTAGGTGTGTCATCATAGTGTTTTCTGATTGTTGGTCATTAGGTGTGTCATCATAGTGTTTTCTGATTGTTGGTCATCATGTCATTTTTTTGGATTACTCCGTAACGATTACAGTAATGTAATCTGATTGCTTTCATGAGAAGAAGACCAAAATAATCCATCAAGCACGTTTGGTGTGTTGACATAGTGGTCTCTGATTGGTGGTCATCATTTGGTGTGTCATCATAGTGGTCTCTGATTGGTGGTCATCATTTGGTGTGTCATCATAGTGGTCTCTGATTGGTGGTCATCATTTGATGTGTCGATATAGTGGTCTCTGATTGGTGGTCATCGTTTGGTGTGTCGACATAGTGGTCTCTGATTGGTGGTCATCATTTGATGTGTCGACATAGTGGTTTCTGATTGGTGGTCATCATTTGGTGAGTCATCATAGTGTTTTCTGATTGGTGGTCATTAGGTGTGTCATCATAGTGTTTTCTGATTGGTGGTCATCATTTGATGTGTCGACATAGTGGTCTCTGATTGGTGGTCATCATTTGGTGAGTCATCATAGTGGTTTCTGATTGGTGGTCATCATTTGGTGAGTCATCATAGTGGTTTCTGATTGGTGGTCATCATTTGGTGAGTCATCATAGTGGTCTCTGATTGGTGGTCATCATTTGGTGAGTCATCATAGTGGTTTCTGATTGGTGGTCATCATTTGGTGAGTCATCATAGTGGTTTCTGATTGGTGGTCATCATTTGGTGAGTCATCATAGTGGTTTCTGATTGGTGGTCATCATTTGATATGTCGACATAGTGGTCTCTGATTGGTGGTCATCATTTGGTGAGTCATCATAGCTGTTTCTGATTGGTGGTCATCATTTGGTGAGTCATCATAGTGGTTTCTGATTGGTGGTCAGACTGTCTCCGGTGGAACAAACTTAAACTTGCACCTTTTTTGAATTGAATGTCATTCAGAAAACCCGAAAGGTGCCATCATGTATTTTTCTCACAAACACCCCGTCTAAATGTAGTAGTAATCCTATAAGTAATTATCTAGTTTTTCAAACGTATCTGTACTCTGATTACAATATGTTTGCTGGTAATGTAACTGAGTAGTTGTTGTGTTTTGTAATCAGATTACATTTAATGTATTATATGTCATCAGTTACTTCCCAACCCTGCCTTTCACTATTGTTTTTCTATTTAATGTATTTTTACGTTTGTCTCTTTCTCATCTCCCTTCTCTCTCTCTCTCTCTCTCTCTCTCTCTTTCTCCTCTCTCTTTCACTCTCTCTTTCTCTCTCTTCTCTCTCTCTCTCTCCTTCTCTTTCTCCTTCACTCTCTCTTTCTCCTCTCTTTCTCTCCTTCGCTCTCTCTCTCTTTCACTCTCTCTCTCCCTCTCTCTCTCTCCTTTGCTCTCTCTCACTCTCCTTTGCTCTCTCTCTCCTTTGCTCTCTCTCTCGGCTTTGCTCTCTCTCTCTCTCTCTCTCTTTCATCCCCTTTTTTTGTCCTGTCTGCCATTCAGAAGAGGGGAGGGAGGAGGAGGAGGATACTGAAGGTTTGATTGGTTGTCTTTCCCCCTAGGAGACATGGGTTGTGTCCCAAATGGAACCATATTCACCATGTAGTGTACTTGTTTGGACCAGAGCCATATGAGTCCTATGTAGGGAATAGAGTGCCATCTGGGACACAGCCTTGGTTTAGTTAGTGTCTCTATCCTTATACAGGCTACCTCTCCTTGTCTCCTCCCTCTTTCCCTTAAGAAACACTACTGATCTGGACTGGTAGCTTTGTTCCACCCTCCTGATCTGTTAGGAGAGCACAGGGGTCAGGATGGGGTCGGGCTACAGGACTGGTGTGGAGATAAAAAATAAATCAATAATTGGTTTAGTTGGGTGGAATTACAGGAATTATTTTCACATCAGTATCTCTGATTTCAGATGGTCACTCTGATCTGAGGGTACGAGGTCATTTTGATATGAGGGTATGAGATCACGAGGTCACTGGTATGAGGTCACTGATCTGAGGGTATGAGGTCACTGATCTGAGGGTATGAGGTCCCTGATCTGAGGGTATGAGGTCCCTGATCTGAGGGTATGAGGTCCCTGATCTGAGGGTACGAGATCACTCTGATATGAGGGTATGAGGTCACGAGGTCACTGATCTAAGGGTATGAGGTCACTGATCTGAGGGTATGAGGTCATTTTGATATGAGGGTATGAGATCACGAGGTCACTGGTATGAGGTCACTGATCTGAGGGTATGAGGTCACTGATCTGAGGGTATGAGGTCCCTGATCTGAGGGTACGAGATCACTCTGATATGAGGGTATGAGGTCACGAGGTCACTGATCTAAGGGTATGAGGTCACTGATCTGAGGGTATGAGGTCACTGATCTGAGGGTATGAGGTCACTGATCTGAGGGTACGAGGTCACTCTGATATGAGGGTATGAGGTCACGAGGTCACTGATCTAAGGGTATGAGGTCACTGATCTGAGGGTATGAGGTCATTTTGATATGAGGGTATGAGATCACGAGGTCACTGGTATGAGGTCACTGATCTGAGGGTATGAGGTCACTGATCTGAGGGTATGAGGTCCCTGATCTGAGGGTACGAGATCACTCTGATATGAGGGTATGAGGTCACGAGGTCACTGATCTAAGGGTATGAGGTCACTGATCTGAGGGTATGAGGTCACTGATCTGAGGGTATGAGGTCACTGATCTGAGGGTACGAGGTCACTCTGATATGAGGGTATGAGATCACGAGGTCACTGATCTAAGGGTATGAGGTCACGAGGTCACTGATCTAAGGGTATGAGGTCACTGATCTGAGGGTATAAGGTCCCTGATCTGAGGGTACGAGGTCACTCTGATCTGAGGCTATGAGGTCACGAGGTCACTGATCTAAGGGTATGAGGTCACTCTGATATGAGGTCACGAGGTCACTGATCTGAGGGTATGAGGTCACTATGATCTGAGGCTATGAGACAAGGGTGGTAGGCCATGTAAAGGCCGTGTATAGATGTCCCTGCAGTATGGACACACAGACAGCCTGGCTCATGCATGTGTTTGCATGTCAGCTACACTACAGCAGCACTCAGAGAAAACACAGGTCCTCCTGGTCCAAGCCCATGTTGTGTTCAACTCTACAACCTGACACTGTGATGGGTGGGTTCTGGGCTGGATGGCTGGGAGGAGGGCTGATTGACCGATGATGACTGGGAGGAGGGCTGATTGAGTGATGATGGCTGGGAGGAGGGCTGATTGAGTGATGATGGCTGGGAGGTGGGCTGATTGAGTGATGGGTGGGAGGAGGGCTGGATGGCTGGGAGGAGGGCTGATTGAGTGATGGGTGGGAGGAGGGCTGGATGGCTGGGAGGAGGGCTGATTGAGTGATGATGGCTGGGTTCTGGGCTGGATGGCTGGGAGGTGGGCTGATTGAGTGATGATGGCTGGGAGGTGGGCTGGATGGCTGGGAGGAGGGCTGATTGAGTGATGATGGCTGGAAGGAGGGCTGATTGAGTGATGATGGCTGGGAGGAGGGCTGATTGAGTGATGATGGCTGGGAGGTGGGCTGGATGGCTGGGAGGAGGGCTGATTGAGTGATGATGGTTGGGAGGAGGGCTGATTGAGTGATGATGGCTGGAAGGAGGGCTGATTGAGTGATGATGGCTGATTGAGTGATGATGGGTGGGTTCTGGGCTGGATGGCTGGGAGGAGGGCTGATTGAGTGATGATGGGTGGGAGGAGGGCTGATTGAGTGATGATGTGTGGAAGGAGGGCTGATTGAGAGATGATGGCTGGGAGGAGGGTTGATTGAGTGATGATGGCTGGGAGGAGGGCTGATTGAGTGATGATGTGTGGAAGGAGGGCTGATTGAGAGATGATGGCTGGGAGGAGGGTTGATTGAGTGATGATGGCTGGGAGGAGGGCTGATTGAGTGATGATGGGTGGGATGAGGGCTGATTGAGAGATGATGGCTGGGAGGAGGGCTGATTGAGAGATGATGGCTGGGAGGAGGGCTGATTGAGTGATGATGGGTGGGTTCTGGGCTGGATGGCTGGGAGGAGGGCTGATTGAGAGATGATGGCTGGGAGGAGGGCTGATTGAGTGATGATGGGTGGGTTCTGGGCTGGATGGCTGGGAGGAGGGCTGATTGAGAGATGATGGCTGGGAGGAGGGCTGATTGAGTGATGATGGCTGGGAGGAGGGCTGATTGAGTGATGATGGGTGGGTTCTGGGCTGGATGGCTGGGAGGAGGGCTGATTGAGTGATGATGGGTGGGAGGAGGGCTGATTGACTGATGATGGCTGGGAGGAGGGCTGATTGACTGATGATGGCTGGGAGGAGGGCTGATTGACTGATGATGGCTGGGAGGAGGGCTGATTGAGTGATGATTGAGTGATGATGGCTGGGAGGAGGGATGATTGAGTGATGATGGCTGGGAGGAGGGCTGATTGAGTGATGATGGCTGGGAGGAGGGCTGATTGAGTGATGATGGCTGGGAGGAGGGCTGATTGAGTGATGATGGCTGGGAGGAGGGCTGATTGAGTGATGGTGGCTGGGAGGAGGGCTGATTGAGTGATGGTGGGTGGGAGGAGGGCTGGGTGGCTGGGAGGAGGGCTGATTGAGTGATGATGGGTGGGTTCTGGGCTGGATGGCTGGGAGGAGGGCTGATTGAGTGATGATGGCTGGGAGGAGGGCTGATTGAGTGATGATGACTGGGAGGAGGGCTGATTGAGTGATGATGGCTGGGAGGAGGGCTGATTGAGTGATGATGGCTGGGAGGAGGGCTGATTGAGTGATGATGGCTGGGAGGAGGGCTGATTGAGTGATGATGGCTGGGAGGAGGGCTGATTGAGTGATGATGGCTGGGAGGAGGGCTGATTGAGTGATGATGGCTGGGAGGAGGGCTGATTGAGTGATGATGGCTGGGAGGAGGGCTGATTGAGTGATGATGGCTGGGAGGAGGGCTGATTGAGTGATGATGGCTGGGAGGTGGGCTGATTGAGTGATGATGGCTGGGAGGAGGGCTGATTGAGTGATAATGGCTGGGAGGTGGGCTGATTGAGAGATGATGGCTGGGAGGAGGGCTGATTGAGTGATGATGGCTGGGAGGTGGGCTGATTGAGTGATGATGGCTGGGAGGAGGGCTGGATGGCTGGGAGGAGGGCTGATTGAGTGATGATGGCTGGGAGGTGGGCTGATTGAGTGATGATGGCTGGGAGGAGGGCTGATTGAGTGATAATGGCTGGGAGGTGGGCTGATTGAGAGATGATGGCTGGGAGGAGGGCTGATTGAGTGATGATGGCTGGGAGGAGGGCTGGATGGGTGGGAGGAGGGCTGATAGAGTGATGATGGGTGGGAGGAGGGCTGGATGGGTGGGAGGAGGGCTGATAGAGTGATGATGGGTGGGAGGTGGGCTTATCGAGTGATGATGGCTGGGAGGTGGGCTGATTGAGTGATGATGGCTGGAAGGAGGGCTGATTGAGTGATGATGGCTGGGAGGTGGGCTGATTGAGTGATGATGGCTGGGAGGTGGGCTGGATGGCTGGGAGGAGGGCTGATTGAGAGATGATGACTGGGAGGAGGGCTGATTGAGTGATGATGGCTGGGAGGAGGGCTGATTGAGTTATGATGGCTGGGCAATGGGCTGGATGGGTGGGAGGAGGGCTGATAGAGTGATGATGGCTGGGAGGTGGGCTTATCGAGTGATGATGGCTGGGAGGTGGGCTGATTGAGTGATGATGGCTGGGAGGAGGGCTGATTGAGTTATGATGGGTGGGAGGAGGGCTGGATGGCTGGGATTAGGGCTGATTGAGTGATGATGGCTGGGCAATGGGCTGGATGGGTGGGAGGAGGGCTGATAGAGTGATGATGGGTGGGAGGTGGGCTGATTGAGTGATGATGGGTGGGAGGAGGGCTGATTGAGAGATGATGGCTGGGAGGAGGGCTGGATGGCTGGGAGGTGGGCTGGATGGCTGGGAGGAGGGCTGATTGAGTGATGATGGGTGGGATGAGGGCTGATTGAGTGATGATGGGTGGGAGGAGGGATGATTGAGTGATGATGACTGGGAGGTGGGCTGATTGAGTGATGATGGCTGGGAGGAGGGCTGATTGAGTGATGATGGCTGGGAGGAGGGCTGGATGGCTGGGAGGAGGGCTGATTGAGTGATGATGGCTGGGAGGAGGGCTGATTGAGTTATGATGGCTGGGCAATGGGCTGGATGGGTGGGAGGAGGGCTGATAGAGTGATGATGGCTGGGAGGTGGGCTTATCGAGTGATGATGGCAGGGAGGTGGGCTGATTGAGTGATGATGGCTGGGAGGAGGGCTGATTGAGTTATGATGGGTGGGAGGAGGGCTGGATGGCTGGGAGGAGGGCTGATTGAGTGATGATGGGTGGGAGGTGGGCTTATCGAGTGATGATGGGTGGGAGGAGGGCTGATTGAGTGATGATGGGTGGGAGGAGGGCTGATTGAGTGATGATGGCTGGGAGGAGGGCTGATTGAGTGATGATGGGTGGGAGGAGGGCTGGATGGCTGGGAGGAGGGCTGATTGAGTGATGATGGGTGGGAGGAGGGCTGATTGAGTGATGATGGGTGGGAGGAGGGCTGATTGAGTGATGATGGCTGGGAGGAGGGCTGATTGAGTGATGATGGCTGGGTCCTGGGCTGGATGGCTGGGAGGTGGGCTGATTGAGTGATGATGGCTGGGAGGAGGGCTGATTGAGTGATGATGGCTGGGAGGTGGGCTGATTGAGTGATGATGACTGGGAGGAGGGCTGATTGAGTGATGATGGCTGGGAGGTGGGCTGATTGAGTGATGATGACTGGGAGGAGGGCTGATTGAGTGATGATGGCTGGGAGGAGGGCTGATTGAGTGATGATGGCTGGGAGGAGGGCTGATTGAGTGATGATGGGTGGGAGGAGGGCTGGATGGCTGGGAGGAGGGCTGATTGAGTGATGATGGCTGGGAGGAGGGCTGATTGAGTGATGATGGATGGGAGGAGGGCTGATTGAGTGATGATGGGTGGGAGGAGGGCTGGATGGCTGGGAGGAGGGCTGATTGAGTGATGATGGGTGGGAGGTGGGCTGGATGGCTGGGAGGTGTCAGGGTTGGGTGGGGCTGGATCCTGGGGTCTGAGTGTGATGGGGAAGGAACTGCATGAGATTCTGGCTGGCGTTGACACCATTTCATAGTTTGGGTTTCTGGTCAATTTGAATGGGTTTACAATGCATGAAACCATTTGAGTTATTCAGCATCTTGTCATGGGTTTGAAGACACAGAATCACTTTTTGACATGAGCATGGGGTGATGTTTAAAACCATTTAGTTGTGACAACACGGAGAGTTTATCTCACTGGTATCATTACAACATGGTATCAGTGATGCTGGATGGATACCCTGGTTGGTATCATTATAACATGGTATCAGTGATGCTGGATGGATACCCTCATTGGTATCATTATAACATGGTATCAGTGATGCTGGATGGATACCCTGGTTGGTATCATTATAACATGGTATCAGTGATGCTGGATGGATACCCTGGTTGGTATCATTATAACATGGTATCAGTGATGCTGGATGGATACCCTCATTGGTATCATTATAACATGGTATCAGTGATGCTGGATGGATACCCTGGTTGGTATCATTACAACATGGTATCAGTGATGCTGGATGGATACCCTGGTTGGTATCATTAGAACATGGTATCAGTGATGCTGGATGGATACCCTGATTGGTATCATTATAACATGGTATCAGTGATGCTGGATGGATACCCTGGTTGGTATCATTATAACATGATATCAGTGATGCTGGATGGATACCCTGGTTGGTATCATTATAACATGGTATCAGTGATGCTGGATGGATACCCTCGTTGGTATCATTATAACATGGTATCAGTGATGCTGGATGGATACCCTGGTTGGTATCATTATAACATGGTATCAGTGATGCTGGATGGATACCCTGGTTGCTTATTATATATATATATATATATTTTACCTTTATTTTACTAGGCAAGTCAGTTAAGAACAAATTCTTATTTTCAATGACGGCCTAGGAACAGTGGATTAACTGCCTTGTTCAGGGGTGGAACAACAGATTTTAACCTTGTCAGCTCGGGGGTTTGAACTTGAAACCTTCCGGTTACTAGTCCAACGCTCTAACCACTAGGCCACCCTGCCGCCCCAGTGGTGTATTAAGCACAGCTCTGGGGTCAGGTTCAGTGTACTTCCCGAAGGACACCCTATTCCCTGTAAAGTGCACTGCTTTAGACCAGAGCCCTGTATAGTGCACGACTTACCTATTCCCTATATAGTGCACCACTTTTGACCCGGGGCCCCATCATACCCTATCAAAAGTAGTGCACTATTTAGGGAATAGGGTGCATTTGGGAAACATCCTTAGTAGGCTTGGGAGATATACCGCGTTATGCTGTATAAAGAAGTGTTTCAGACATACAGACGGTACTAGATCCCTCGTTGGGGCTGTGGAGCTACGTGCCACTCCACTGTTTATACGCCTCTTAAAGTTCAGGTGAACTATAAGAAATCTAAAGATGTGTTGAAATAAGTTCCATCCAGTTCAGGACTCCAGCTCTGCGTTTGGTTTGCTAACTTAATAAGTAGCTGGATGTCAGGATGAAGCGTCTTGGTTACAGCAGAGATATTCAACCATCCCCCTTCCTGGATTAAGATCCCTGGTGCCTAAATTGTTTTGTGTGTTTTTTGGGAGGGAAACAGCGCCCCCTTGTGTGCACTTCCGGTAATACCGTGCACCTCGGTGTGGTACAGAAACAGTATGAACATTCAGGGGGGGTTGAGTTAAACGCCGGAAGACACATTTTAGTTGAACGCATTCAGTTGTACAACGGACTAGGTATCTCCCCCTTTTCCCATCTGGATACTGCTCAACCCTGCTCCTTAGTTTCTATCCTAGTAGTTAAGGTTAGGATTGGGCCGTGGGGATCTGACCTAAGGACCACTGCTAAGGGGCTGGTGTTTCCCTGGAGCTGTTCTGACCCTGCTTTGTGTGGTGCTAATGCTGCTAGGGTTATTCTAGCTGTGTGTGTGCGTGTGAGATAGTGTGTGTGTTTTGAGTCTAGAGTGTGTGATGTACTCCCTATAATCAGTGAAAGGTCTGACCAGGTCTCTTCTCTGGGCTGTCTAGACTCTGCACCAAAGAGAGGACTGGAGAATGGACTTCCTGCTGCTGTGATTGGGTGAGTGAACACTCCACTCTGCTGAAATCCCTGGCTTTTACAGCTCACGCTAAACTCTACAAACATCTCAAATCTCTGGCGCACTCTGTCTCTCTGTCTCTACCTCTCCTCTCAACCTCTCTCCTCTCTTCTCTCTTCTCTCTCTCTCTCTGTGTCTGTGTGTCTCTGTCTCTGTCTCTCTGTCTCTCTGTCTCTCCTCTCTCCTCTCAACCTCTCAACCTCTCAACCTCTCTCCTCTCAACCTCTCTTCTCTCTCTCTCTCTCTCTCTCTCTCTCTCTCTCTCTCTGTGTGTCTCTCTCTCTCTGTGTCTCTCTCTCTCTGTCTCTCTGTCTCTCCTCTCTCCTCTCAACCTCTCTCCTCTCTTCTCTCTCTCTCTCTCTCTCTGTCTCTCTCTCTCTCTGTGTCTCTCTCTCTCTGTCTCTCTCTCTCTCTCTCTCTCTCTGTGTCTCTCTCTCTCTGTCTCTCTCTCTCTCTCTCTCTCTCTGTCTCTCTCTCTCTCTCTCTCTTTCTCTGTGTCTGTGCCTCTCTCTCTCTCTATCTGTCTCTCTGTCTCTGTGTCTCCAGTCAGAACCATACCAGTACATCAGCAGTGAGGACAGAAGGAGAGGTCCTGGGGAAGAAGGCCAAGAACGCTGAGGTGGGGAGAATCACAGAGGCTGACAAGGCCAACACCGGGCGGGTAAGAGGCTGTGTGTGTGTGAGATCTTAACTCCCTATTAACAGTCAATGTAGTATACCAGAGCCTCAGAGCAACTGTCCATCTCTTACATTGAACCTCTCTTCTCTTTTGGTCTCTCTCGCTCTTTTTTTTCTCTTTCTCGGTGTCTCTTTCTCTCTTTCCTCTCTTCTCTTGGTCTCTTTCTCACCCTCGCTCTCTGTCTCTGTCTTTCTCTCCTCTCTGTTCTTGGTCTCTCTCTCTCTTTCTCTCTCTCCCCACCCCCTCTCTCTCCCCCCTCTCTCTCCCCCCCTCTCCCCCTCCCTCTCTCTCCCCCTCCCTCTCTTTCTCTTTCTCCCTCTCTCTCTCCCCCTCCTCTCTCTCTCTCTCTCTCTTCCTCTTTCTCCCTCTCTCTCTCCCCCCTTCCTCTCTCCCCCCTCCCTCTCTTCCTCTTTCTCCCCCTCCCTCTCTCCCCCTCCCTCTCTTCCTATTTCTCCCTCTCTCTCCCCCTCCCTCTCTCCCCCCCCCTCTCTCTCCCCTCTATCTCTCTCTCTCTCTCTCTCTCTCTCCCCCTCCCCCTCCCCCTCCCCCTCCCTCTCTCCCTCTCCCTCTAGGTGAAGTTGTCAGTATTCTGGGAGTATATGAAGGCTATAGGGGTGGTGTTGTCCTGCGTCAGTATCTTCCTGTTCTTCAGTCACCACTTCGCCTCTCTCTTCTCTAACTACTGGCTCAGTCTGTGGACTGATGACCCGGTCGTCAACGGAACCCAGCCCAGCAGAGAGATGAGACTGGGGGTGTACGGAGCTCTGGGGGCCTCACAGGGTAAGGACGGTGGTGTGTGTTAGTCTCTGTGTCTGTGGGTGATATCCTGGTCTGTCTACAAGTCTTCATGTTCAACTCTCTCCCTTCCTCTCTCCTCTCTCTTCTCCCAATTCCCCCCTCCCCTCGCTCTCCTTCCCCTCTTTTTCTCCTTCTTCCCAAACCCCCTTCCCCACTCTCTTCTCCCCCCTCTCTCCCCTACTCCCCATACCCTCGCTCTCCTCCCCCTCTCTCTCCCCATACCCCCTCCCCTCGCTCTTTCCCCTTCTCCCCATACCCCCTCCATTCTCTCTCACCATACCCCCCTCTCCTCCCCCCATACCCCCTTTCCCACTCTCTCCTCCCCCTCTCTGTCCGCTACTCCCCATAACCCCCCTTGCTCTCTCATCCCCCTCGCTCTTTCCCCTTCCCCTCTCTCTCTCTCTTTCTCTCTCACCATACCCCCCTCTCCTCCCACCCTCTCTCACAATACCCCCCTCTCCCCCTCTCTCTCCCCTCATACCCCCTTCCCCCCCTCTCTCTCACCCTACCCCCTCTCTCTCCCCCAACCCCATATCTATCCCCATACCCTCTCTCTCTCTCAGGCATAGCTGTGTTCTGCTACTCCATCTCTGTCTCTATCGGTGGTATATTAGCATCACGCTACCTCCACCAGTCCATGCTGTACAATGTACTGCGCTCCCCCATGTCCTTCTTCGAGCGCACCCCCAGCGGTAACCTGGTGAACCGTTTCTCGAAGGAGACAGACACCATTGACTCTATCATCCCAAGGTTTTTACAGAAAAAATATAATATATATATATTTGTACAGAAAATTCTTCAATTATTTATATTTCATTTTTTAAGTTGTCGATTTTATTATGTCTGTATAACATTTTTGTGTATTGTGTTTTTATGAAAATGTGAAATTGTCTGAAATGTGTGTGAAGCCTGCTGTTGGTACCATGTAATGCTGCCTTATCGTAGTAAATATTTCCGTGTTGCCTGCTGTTGGTACCATGTAATGCTGCCTTATCGTAGTAAATATTTCCGTGTTGCCTGCTGTTGGTACCATGTAATGCTGCCTTATCGTAGTAAATATTTCCGTGTTGCCTGCTGTTGGTACCATGTAATGCTGCCTTATCGTAGTAAATATTTCCGTGTTGCCTGCTGTTGGTACCATGTAATGCTGCCTTATCGTAGTAAATATTTCCGTGTTGCCTGCTGTTGGTACCATGTAATGGCGCCTTATCGTAGTAAATATTTCCGTGTTGCCTGCTGTTGGTACCATGTAATGCTGCCTTATCGTAGTAAATATTTCCGTGTTGCCTGCTGTTGGTACTATGTAATGCCGCCTTATCGTAGTAAATATTTCCATGTTGCCTGCTGTTGGTTTCCATGTAATGCTGCCTTATCGTAGTAAATATTTCCGTGTCGCCTGCTGTTGGTACTATGTAATGCCGCCTTATCGTAGTAAATATTTCCGTGTTGCCTGCTGTTGGTACTATGTAATGCCGCCTTATCGTAGTAAATATTTCCGTGTTGCCTGCTGTTGGTACTATGTAATGCCGCCTTATCGTAGTAAATATTTCCATGTTGCCTGCTGTTGGTTTCCATGTAATGCTGCCTTATCGTAGTAAATATTTCCGTGTTGCCTGCTGTTGGTACCATGTAATGCCGCCTTATCGTAGTAAATATTTCCGTGTTGCCTGCTGTTGGTACCATGTAATGCCGCCTTATCGTAGTAAATATTTCCGTGTCGCCTGCTGTTGGTACCATGTAATGCCGCCTTATCTCTCCTCTCTGCCCAGTATCATCAAGATGTTCATGGGCTCCATGTTCAACGTAGTAGGATCCTGTGTGGTCATACTGATCGCTACTCCACTCGTGGCTATTATCATACCTCCTCTGGGGATACTCTACTTCTTTGTCCAGGTGGGTCGCTGAGGGGGGTGGGGTTAGAGAGAGAGAGGGGGGTGTGAGAGGGGGGGGGTTAGAGAGAGAGGGGGTGTGAGAGAGGGGGGGAGAGAGGGGTGTGAGAGAGGGGGGGAGAGAGAGAGAGAGGGGTGTGAGAGAGGGGGGGAGGGAGAGAGAGGGTGGGTTAGGGAAAGAGTGAGAGAGAGAGAGAGAGAGGGAGTGTGAGAGAGGGGTGTGTGTGAAAGAGAGAGGGGGGTTAGAGAGGGGTGTGTGTGAAAGAGAGAGGGGGGTTAGAGAGGGGTGTGTGTGAAAGAGAGAGGGGGGTTAGAGAGGGAGGGGGGGAGAGAGAGGGCGGGTGAGGGAAAGAGTGAGTTAGAGAGAGAGGGGGGGTGTGAGAGAGGGGTGTGTGTGAAAGAGAGAGGGGGGAGGGAGAGAGAGAGAGAGAGAGGGGAGGGGTTGAGAGATCCCTCTCTCCCTACTCACTGTTATTTTATCTCCCTCCATGTCATCCCTCCATCACATCCCTCCATCACATCCCTCCATGTCATCCCTCCATGTCATCCATCACATCCCGCCATGTCATCCCTCCATGTCATCCCTCCATGTCATCCATCACATCCCGCCATGTCATCCCTCCATGTCATCCCTCCATGTCATCCATCACATCCCGCCATGTCATCCCTCCATGTCATCCCTCCATGTCATCCATCACATCCCGCCATGTCATCCCTCCATGTCATCCCTCCATGTCATCCATCACATCCCGCCATGTCATCCCTCCATGTCATCCATCACATCCCGCCATGTCATCCCTCCATGTCATCCCTCCATGTCATCCATCACATCCCGCCGTGTCATCCCTCCGTGTCATCCCTCCGTGTCATCCCTCCCCACAGCGTTTCTACGTGGCGTCGTCCCGTCAGTTGAAGCGTCTGGAGTCCGTCAGTCGCTCCCCGGTCTACACACACTTCAACGAGACGTTGCTCGGCGCCAGCGTCATCCGAGCCTTTGGCGAGCAGGAACGCTTCATCAGGGAGAGTGACGGTCGAGTTGACCACAACCAGAAAGCATACTACCCCAGCATCGTAGCCAACCGGTGAGGAGCGTGGTCACACACACACCTTTATTGGTTGAATCAATAAGTCTGGAGTTTGTAGGGAACTGTACCGTAATGTTTCTAATATCTCTGTGTTGTAGGTGGCTGGCGGTGCGTCTGGAGTTTGTAGGGAACGGTACCGTAATGTTTCTAATATCTCTGTGTTGTAGGTGGCTGGCGGTGCGTCTGGAGTTTGTAGGGAACTGTACCGTAATGTTTCTAATATCTCTGTGTTGTAGGTGGCTGGCGGTGCGTCTGGAGTTTGTAGGGAACTGTACCGTAATGTTTCTAATATCTCTCTGTGTTGTAGGTGGCTGGCGGTGCGTCTGGAGTTTGTAGGGAACTGTACCGTAATGTTTCTAATATCTCTGTGTTGTAGGTGGCTGGCGGTGCGTCTGGAGTTTGTAGGGAACGGTACCGTAATGTTTCTAATATCTCTCTGTGTTGTAGGTGGCTGGCGGTGCGTCTGGAGTTTGTAGGGAACTGTACCGTAATGTTTCTAATATCTCTCTGTGTTGTAGGTGGCTGGCGGTGCGTCTGGAGTTTGTAGGGAACTGTATCGTAATGTTTGCTGCTCTGTTTGCTGTGATGGCGAGAGAGAGCCTCAGCCCTGGGATCATGGGCCTGTCCATCTCATACGCACTACAGGTCAGTAACGTGTGTGTGTGTGTGTGTGTGTGTGTGTGTGTGTGTTTCATAAAAAAAAAAACGGATGAGTTACCTTCATTCTTTGGTTTAGTTTCACAGCCGGTCGGGTCGGGTACCCCCTCCCAAAAAAACAGGCAGTGGATGAATGAGGATCTTCAAGTTAAAGATGAACCTTGTTTTTCTGGGAAACTCACCCCACCCTGTCAGTCCTGAGACCCCAGGTTGTTTAACCCTGTCAGTCCTGAGAGCCCAGGTTGTTTAACCCTGTCAGTCCTGAGAGCCCAGGTTGTTTAACCCTGTCAGTCCTGAGACCCCAGATTGTTTAACCCTGTCAGTCCTGAGACCCCAGGTTGTTTAACCCTGTCAGTCCTGAGACCCCAGGTTGTTTAACCCTGTCAGTCCTGAGACCCCAGGTTGTTTAACCCTGTCAGTCCTGAGACCCCAGGTTGTTTAACCCTGTCAGTCCTGAGACCCCAGGTTGTTTAACCATGTCAGTCCTGAGAGCCCAGGTTGTTTAACCCTGTCAGTCCTGAGACCCCAGGTTGTTTAACCCTGTCAGTCCTGAGACCCCAGGTTGTTTAACCCTGTCAGTCCTGAGACCCCAGTTTGTCAGTCCTGAGACCCCAGGTTGTCAGTCCTGAGACCCCAGGTTGTTTAACCCTGTCAGTCCTGAGACCCCAGGTTGTTTAACCCTGTCAGTCCTGAGACCCCAGGTTGTCAGTCCTGAGACCCCAGGTTGTTTAACCAAGTCAGTCCTGAGACCCCAGGTTGTTTAACCCTGTCAGTCCTGAGACCCCAGGTTGTTTAACCCTGTCAGTCCTGAGAGCCCAGGTTGTCAGTCCTGAGACCCCAGGTTGTTTAACCCTGTCAGTCCTGAGACCCCAGTTTGTCTAACCCTGTCAGTCCTGAGACCCCAGGTTGTTTAACCAAGTCAGTCCTGAGACCCCAGGTTGTTTAACCCTGTCAGTCCTGAGACCCCAGGTTGTTTAACCCTGTCAGTCCTGAGAGCCCAGGTTGTCAGTCCTGAGACCCCAGGTTGTTTAACCCTGTCAGTCCTGAGACCCCAGGTTGTCTAACCCTGTCAGTCCTGAGACCCCAGGTTGTTTAACCAAGTCAGTCCTGAGACCCCAGGTTGTTTAACCCTGTCAGTCCTGAGACCCCAGGTTGTTTAACCAAGTCAGTCCTGAGACCCCAAGTTGTTTAACCCTGTCAGTCCTGAGGTCTCAGCTGTTCATAAATGACATCATAGATAGCTTTTAATACTTTGTGACTCAAACCATTCTGACTCTACTTTGCCTCTCTCTCTCTCTGCCTCTCCTTCTCTCTGTCTCTGCCTCTCCTTCTCTCTGTCTCTGCCTCCTTCTCTCTGCCTGTCTTTCTGTGTCTCTCTGTCTCTGCCTCTCCTTCTCTCTGTCTCTGCCTCCTTCTCTCTGCCTGTCTTTCTGTGTCTCTCTGTCTCTGCCTCTCCTTCTCTCTGCCTGTCTTTCTGTGTCTCTCTGTCTCTGCCTCTCCTCTCTGCCTGTCTTTCTGTGTCTCTCTGTCTCTGCCTCTCATTCTCGCTGCCTCTGTCTTTCTCTCTGTCTCTGCCTCTCCTTCTCTCTGCCTCTCCTTCTCTCTGCCTCTCCTTCTCTCTGCCTCTCCTTCTCTCTGCCTCTCCTTCTCTCTGTCTCCACCTCACCTTCTCTCTGTCTCCGCCTCACCTTCTCTCTGTCTCCGCCTCACCTTCTCTCTGTCTCCGCCTCTCCTTCTCTCTGCCTCTCCTTCTCTTTCTCTGCCTCTCCTTCTCTCTTCCTCTCCTTCTCTCTGCCTCTCCTTCTCTCTGTCTCTGCCTCTCCTCTCTTCCTCTCCTTCTCTCTGTCTCCGCCTCTCCTTCTCTCTGCCTCTCCTTCTCTCTGCCTCTCCTCTCTGCCTCTCCTTCTCTCTGTCTCCGCCTCACCTTCTCTCTGTCTCCGCCTCACCTTCTCTCTGTCTCCGCCTCACCTTCTCTCTGTCTCCGCCTCACCTTCTCTCTGTCTCCGCCTCACCTTCTCTCTGTCTCCGCCTCACCTTCTCTCTGTCTCCGCCTCTCCTTCTCTCTGCCTCTCCTTCTCTCTGTCTCTGCCTCTCCTTCTCTCTGTCTCCGCCTCTCCTTCTCTCTCTCCGCCTCTCCTTCTCTCCGCCTCTCCTTCTCTCTGTCTCTGCCTCTCCTCTCTGCCTCTCCTTCTCTCTGCCTCTCCTTCTCTCTGTCTCCACCTCACCTTCTCTCTGTCTCTGCCTCTCCTTCTCTCTGCCTCTCCTTCTCTCTGTCTCCGCCTCTCCTTCTCTCTGTCTCTGTCTCTCCTTCTCTCTGCCTCCTCTCTGTCTCTGCCTCACCTTCTCTCTGTCTCTGCCTCTCCTTCTCTCTGTCTCTGCCTCACCTTCTCTCTGTCTCCGCCTCTCCTTCTCTCTGTCTCCGCCTCACCTTCTCTCTGTCTCCGCCTCTCCTTCTCTCTGTCTCCGCCTCACCTTCTCTCTGTCTCCGCCTCACCTTCTCTCTGCCCCTGTCTTTCTGTCTCTCTCTGCCTCTCCCCCTCTGTCTCTCTGTCCTGTAGCTGACGGCCTCTCTGACCTGGCTAGTGAGGATGTCTTCAGATCTGGAAACC
This sequence comes from Oncorhynchus masou masou, assembly GCF_036934945.1. NCBI lineage: Eukaryota > Metazoa > Chordata > Actinopteri > Salmoniformes > Salmonidae > Oncorhynchus > Oncorhynchus masou. The sequence continues at coordinate 32,288,729 of NC_088225.1, forward strand.
AACATTGTGGCCGTGGAGAGAGTCAAGGAGTACGAAGACACAGAGAAAGAGGTACGACTGTGTGTGTTTATGTTCTCATAGACAACTCTGTAGGTAGAGCTGTTGTTGTGACTGTGTGTGTTGTGACTGTGTGTTGTTGTGACTGTGTGTTGTTGTGACTGTGTGTGTTGTGACTGTGTGTTGTTGTGACTGTGTGTGTTGTGACTGTGTGTTGTTGTGACTGTTTGTGTTGTGACTGTGTGTTGTTGTGACTGTGTGTGTTGTGACTGTGTGTTGTTGTGACTGTGTGTTGTTGTGACTGTGTGTGTTGTGACTGTGTGTGTTTATGTTCTCATACACAACTCTGTAGGTAGAGCTGTTGTTGTGACTGTGTGTGTTGTTGTGACTGTGTGTGTTGTTGTGACTGTGTGTTGTTGTGACTGTGTGTGTTGTTGTGACTGTTTGTGTTGTGACTGTGTGTGTTGTGACTGTGTGTGTTGTGACTGTGTGTGTTGTTGTGACTGTTTGTGTTGTGACTGTGTGTGTTGTTGTGACTGTGTGTTGTTGTGACTGTGTGTGTTGTTGTGACTGTGTGTGTTGTTGTGACTGTGTGTGTTGTTGTGACTGTGTGTGTTGTTGTGACTGTGTGTGTTGGGACTGTGTGTGTTGTTGTGACTGTGTGTGTTTATGTTCTCATACACAACTCTGTAGGTAGAGCTGTTGTTGTGACTGTGTGTGTTGTTGTGACTGTATGTGTTGTGACTGTGTGTGTTGTTGTGACTGTGTGTTGTTGTGACTGTGTGTTGTTGTGACTGTGTGTTGTTGTGACTGTGTGTTGTTGTGACTGTGTGTTGTTGTGACTGTGTGTTGTTGTGACTGTATGTGTTGTGACTGTGTGTGTTGTTGTGACTGTGTGTTGTTGTGACTGTATGTGTTGTGACTGTGTGTGTTGTTGTGACTGTGTGTTGTTGTGACTGTATGTGTTGTTGTGACTGTGTGTGTTGTTGTGACTGTGTGTGTTGTTGTGACTGTGTGTATGTGTTGTGACTGTGTGTGTTGTTGTGACTGTGTGTTGTTGTGACTGTATGTGTTGTGACTGTGTGTGTTGTTGTGACTGTGTGTTGTTGTGACTGTATGTGTTGTTGTGACTGTGTGTGTTGTTGTGACTGTGTGTGTTGTTGTGACTGTGTGTGTTGTTGTGACTGTGTGTGTTGTGACTGTGTGTGTTGTGACTGTGTGTGTTGTTGTGACTGTGTGTGTTGTTGTGACTGTATGTGTTGTTGTGACTGTGTGTGTTGTTGTGACTGTGTGTATTTATGTTCTCAGGACTGACAACCTGGGTTCTCAACTCTGTAGGTAGAGCTGTGATGCTCATGGCATTTTGGAAGACTGTTATTGGTCAACCAAATCTACTTCTATAAAATAACATATGACCTGCCATACTGTCCTTCAGTCAGCTGGTCTTTCTATAAAATAACATATGACCTGCCATACTGTCCTTCAGTCAGCTGGTCTTTCTACTCCTATAAAATAACATATGACCTGCCATACTGTCCTTCAGTCAGCTGGTCTTTCTTCTTCTATAAAATAACATATGACCTGCCATACTGTCCTTCAGTCAGCTGGTCTTTCTACTCCTATAAAATAACATATGACCTGCCATACTGTCCTTCAGTCAGCTGGTCTTTCTATAAAATAACATATGACCTGCCATACTGTCCTTCAGTCAGCTGGTCTTTCTATAAAATAACATATGACCTGCCATACTGTCCTTCAGTCAGCTGGTCTTTCTATAAAATAACATATGACCTGCCATACTGTCCTTCAGTCCGCTGGTCTTTCTATAAAATAACATATGACCTGCCATACTGTCCTTCAGTCAGCTGGTCTTTCTATAAAATAACATATGACCTGCCATACTGTCCTTCAGTCAGCTGGTCTTTCTATAAAATAACATATGTCCTGCCATACTGTCCTTCAGTCTGCTGGTCTTTCTACTTCTATACAATAACATATGACATGCCATACTGTCCTTCAGTCAGCTGGTCTTTCTATAAAATAACATATGACCTGCCATACTGTCCTTCAGTCAGCTGGTCTTTCTATAAAATAACATATGACCTGCCATACTGTCCTTCAGTCAGCTGGTCTTTCTATAAAATAACATATGACCTGCCATACTGTCCTTCAGTCAGCTGGTCTTTCTATAAAATAACATATGACCTGCCATACTGTCCTTCAGTCAGCTGGTCTTTCTATAAAATAACATATGACCTGCCATACTGTCCTTCAGTCAGCTGGTCTTTCTATAAAATAACATATGACCTGCCATACTGTCCTTCAGTCAGCTGGTCTTTCTACTTCTATAAAATAACATATGACCTGCCATACTGTCCTTCAGTCAGCTGGTCTTTCTATAAAATAACATATGACCTGCCATACTGTCTTTCAGTCAGCTTGTCTTTCTATAAAATAACATATGACCTGCCATACTGTCCTTCAGTCAGCTGGTCTTTCTATAAAATAACATATGACCTGCCATACTGTCCTTCAGTCAGCTGGTCTTTCTACTTCTATAAAATAACATATGACCTGCCATACTGTCTTTCAGTCAGCTGGTCTTTCTATAAAATAACATATGACCTGCCATACTGTCCTTCAGTCAGCTGGTCTTTCTACTTCTATAAAATAACATATGACCTGCCATACTGTCCTTCAGTCAGCTGGTCTTTCTATAAAATAACATATGACCTGCCATACTGTCCTTCAGTCAGCTGGTCTTTCTACTTCTATAAAATAACATATGACCTGCCATACTGTCCTTCAGTCAGCTGGTCTTTCTATAAAATAACATATGACCTGCCATACTGTCCTCCAGTCAGCTGGTCTTTCTATAAAATAACATATGACCTGCTATACTGTCCTTCAGTCAGCTGGTCTTTCTATAAAATAACATATGACATGCCATACTGTCCTCCAGTCAGCTGGTCTTTCTACTTCTATAAAATAACATATGACCTGCCATACTGTCCTTCAGTCAGCTGGTCTTTCTACTTCTATAAAATAACATATGACCTGCCATACTGTCCTTCAGTCAGCTGGTCTTTCTATAAAATAACATATGACCTGCCATACTGTCTTCAGTCAGCTGGTCTTTCTATAAAATAACATATGACCTGCCATACTGTCTTTCAGTCAGCTGGTCTTTCTATAAAATAACATATGACCTGCCATACTGTCCTTCAGTCAGCTGGTCTTTCTATAAAATAACATATGACCTGCCATACTGTCCTTCAGTCAGCTGGTCTTTCTACTCCTATAAAATGACATATGAGCTGCCATACTGTCTTTCAGTCAGCTGGTCTTTCTATAAAATAACATATGACCTGCCATACTGTCCTTCAGTCAGCTGGTCTTTCTATAAAATAACATATGACCTGCCATACTGTCCTTCAGTCAGCTGGTCTTTCTATAAAATAACATATGACCTGCCATACTGTCCTTCAGTCAGCTGGTCTTTCTATAAAATAACATATGACCTGCCATACTGTCCTTCAGTCAGCTGGTCTTTCTATAAAATAACATATGCCCTGCCATACTGTCCTTCAGTCAGCTGGTCTGTCTATAAAATAACATATGATCTGCCATACTGTCCTTCAGTCAGCTGGTCTTTCTACTTCTATAAAATAACATATGACCTGCCATACTGTCCCTCAGTCAGCTGGTCTTTCTATAAAATAACATATGACCTGCCATACTGTCCTTCAGTCAGCTGGTCTTTCTATAAAATAACATATGACCTGCCATACTGTCCCTCAGTCAGCTGGTCTTTCTATAAAATAACATATGACCTGCCATACTGTCCTTCAGTCAGCTGGTCTTTCTATAAAATAACATATGACCTGCCATACTGTCCTTCAGTCAGCTGGTCTTTCTATAAAATAACATATGACCTGCCATACTGTCCCTCAGTCAGCTGGTCTTTCTATAAAATAACATATGATCTGCCAATACTGTCCTTCAGTCAGCTGGTCTTTCTACTTCTATAAAATAACATATGATCTGCCATACTGTCCTTCAGTCAGCTGGTCTATCTACTTCTATAAAATAACATATGACCTGCCATACTGTCCTTCAGTCAGCTGGTCTATCTACTTCTATAAAATAACATATGACCTGCCATACTGTCCTTCAGTCAGCTGGTCTTTCTACTTCTTTAAAATAACATATGACCTGCCATACTGTCCTTCAGTCAGCTGGTCTTTCTATAAAATAACATATGACCTGCCATACTGTCCTTCAGTCAGCTGGTCTTTCTATAAAATAACATATGACCTGCCAATACTGTCCTTCAGTCAGCTGGTCTTTCTATAAAATAACATATGACCTGCCATACTGTCCTTCAGTCAGCTGGTCTTTCTATAAAATAACATATGACCTGCCATACTGTCCTTCAGTCAGCTGGTCTTTCTATAAAATAACATATGACCTGCCATACTGTCCTTCAGTCAGCTGGTCTTTCTACTTCTATAAAATAACATATGACCTGCCATACTGTCCTTCAGTCAGCTGGTCTTTCTATAAAATAACATATGACCTGCCATACTGTCCTTCAGTCAGCTGGGCTTTCTACTTCTATAAAATAACATATGACCTGCCATACTGTCCTTCAGTCAGCTGGTCTTTCTATAAAATAACATATGACCTGCCATACTGTCCTTCAGTCAGCTGGTCTTTCTATAAAATAACATATGACATTTACATTTACATTTAAGTCATTTAGCAGACGCTCTTATCCAGAGCGACTTACAAATTGGTGAATTCACCTTCTGACATCAGTGGAACAGCCACTTTACAATAGTGCATCTAAATCATTTAAGGGGGGGGGGTACCTGCCATACTGTCCTTCAGTCCGCTGGTCTTTCTATAAAATAACATATGACCTGCCATACTGTCCTTCAGTCAGCTGGTCTTTCTATAAAATAACATATGACCTGCCATACTGTCCTTCAGTCAGCTGGTCTTTCTATAAAATAACATATGACCTGCCATACTGTCCTTCAGTCAGCTGGTCTTTCTATAAAATAACATATGACCTGCCATACTGTCCTTCAGTCAGCTGGTCTTTCTATAAAATAACATATGACCTGCCATACTGTCCTTCAGTCAGCTGGTCTTTCTATAAAATAACATATGACCTGCCATACTGTCCTTCAGTCAGCTGGTCTTTCTATAAAATAACATATGACCTGCCATACTGTCCTTCAGTCAGCTGGTCTTTCTATAAAATAACATATGACCTGCCATACTGTCTTCAGTCAGCTGGTCTTTCTACTCCTATAAAATAACATATGACCTGCCATACTGTCCTTCAGTCAGCTGGTCTTTCTATAAAATAACATATGACCTGCCATACTGTCCTTCAGTCAGCTGGTCTTTCTATAAAATAACATATGACCTGCCATACTGTCCTTCAGTCAGCTGGTCTTTCTATAAAATAACATATGCCCTGCCATACTGTCCTTCAGTCAGCTGGTCTTTCTATAAAATAACATATGACCTGCCATACTGTCCTTCAGTCAGCTGGTCTTTCTATAAAATAACATATGACCTGCCATACTGTCTTTCAGTCAGCTGGTCTTTCTATAAAATAACATATGACCTGCCATACTGTCCTTCAGTCAGCTGGTCTTTCTATAAAATAACATATGACCTGCCATACTGTCCTTCAGTCAGCTGGTCTTTCTATAAAATAACATATGACCTGCCATACTGTCCTTCAGTCAGCTGGTCTTTAATAAAATAACATATGACCTGCCATACTGTCTTTCAGTCCGCTGGTCTTTCTATAAAATAACATATGACCTGCCATACTGTCCTTCAGTCAGCTGGTCTTTCTACTTCTATAAAATAACATATGACCTGCCATACTGTCCTTCAGTCAGCTGGTCTTTCTACTTCTATAAAATAACATATGACCTGCCATACTGTCCCTCAGTCAGCTGGTCTTTCTATAAAATAACATATGACCTGCCATACTGTCCTTCAGTCAGCTGGTCTTTCTATAAAATAACATATGACCTGCCAATACTGTCCTTCAGTCAGCTGGTCTTTCTATAAAATAACATATGACCTGCCATACTGTCCTTCAGTCAGCTGGTCTTTCTATAAAATAACATATGACCTGCCATACTGTCCTTCAGTCAGCTGGTCTTTCTATAAAATAACATATGACCTGCCATACTGTCCTTCAGTCAGCTGGTCTTTCTATAAAATAACATATGACCTGCCATACTGTCCTTCAGTCAGCTGGTCTTTCTACTCCTATAAAATAACATATGACCTGCCATACTGTCCTTCAGTCAGCTGGTCTTTCTACTTCTATAAAATAACATATGACCTGCCATACTGTCCTTCAGTCAGCTGGTCTTTCTATAAAATAACATATGACCTGCCATACTGTCTTCAGTCAGCTGGTCTTTCTATAAAATAACATATGACCTGCCATACTGTCCTTCAGTCAGCTGGTCTTTCTACTTCTATAAAATAACATATGACCTGCCATACTGTCCTTCAGTCAGCTGGTCTTTCTACTTCTATAAAATAACATATGACCTGCCATACTGTCCTTCAGTCAGCTGGTCTTTCTATAAAATAACATATGACCTGCCATACTGTCCTTCAGTCAGCTGGTCTTTCTACTTCTATAAAATAACATATGACCTGCCATACTGTCCTTCAGTCAGCTGGTCTTTCTATAAAATAACATATGACCTGCCATACTGTCCTTCAGTCAGCTGGTCTTTCTACTTCTATAAAATAACATATGACCTGCCATACTGTCCTTCAGTCAGCTGGTCTTTCTATAAAATAACATATGACCTGCCATACTGTCCTTCAGTCAGCTGGTCTTTCTATAAAATAACATATGACCTGCCATACTGTCCTTCAGTCAGCTGGTCTTTCTATAAAATAACATATGACCTGCCAATACTGTCCTTCAGTCAGCTGGTCTTTCTATAAAATAACATATGACCTGTCCTTCTATAAAATAACATATGACCTGCCATACTGTCTTCAGTCAGCTGGTCTTTCTACTTCTATAAAATAACATATGACCTGCCATACTGTCCTTCAGTCAGCTGGTCTTTCTATAAAATAACATATGACCTGCCATACTATAAAATAACATATGACCTGCCATACTGTCCTTCAGTCAGCTGGTCTTTCTATAAAATAACATATGACCTGCCATTCTGTCCTTCAGTCTGTCCTTCAGTCAGCTGGTCTTTCTATAAAATAACATATGACCTGCCAATACTGTCCTTCAGTCAGCTGGTCTTTCTATAAAATAACATATGACCTGCCAATCCTTCAGTCAGCTAAAAATAACATATGACCTGTCCTTCTATAAAATAACATATGACCTGCCATACTGTCTTCAGTCAGCTGGTCTTTCTACTTCTATAAAATAACATATGACCTGCCATACTGTCCTTCAGTCAGCTGGTCTATCTATAAAATAACATATGACCTGCCATACTGTCCTTCAGTCAGCTGGTTTTTCTATAAAATAACATATGACCTGCCATACTGTCTTCAGTCAGCTGGTCTTTCTATAAAATAACATATGACCTGCCATACTGTCCTTCAGTCAGCTGGTCTTTCTATAAAATAACATATGACCTGCCATACTGTCCTTCAGTCAGCTGGTCTTTCTATAAAATAACATATGACCTGCCAATATTGTCCTTCAGTCAGCTGGTCTTTCTATAAAATAACATATGACCTGCCATACTGTCCTTCAGTCAGCTGGTCTTTCTATAAAATAACATATGACCTGCCATACTGTCCTTCAGTCAGCTGGTCTTTCTATAAAATAACATATGACCTGCCAATACTGTCCTTCAGTCAGCTGGTCTTTCTATAAAATAACATATGACCTGCCATACTGTCCTTCAGTCAGCTGGTCTTTCTATAAAATAACATATGACCTGCCATACTGTCCTTCAGTCAGCTGGTCTTTCTATAAAATAACATATGACCTGCCATACTGTCCTTCAGTCAGCTGGTCTTTCTATAAAATAACATATGACCTGCCATACTGTCCTTCAGTCAGCTGGTCTTTCTATAAAATAACATATGACCTGCCAATACTGTCCTTCAGTCAGCTGGTCTTTCTATAAAATAACATATGACATGCCATACTGTCCTTCAGTCAGCTGGTCTTTCTATAAAATAACATATGACCTGCCATACTGTCCTTCATTCAGCTGGTCTTTCTACTTCTATAAAATAACATATGACCTGCCATACTGTCCTTCAGTCAGCTGGTCTTTCTATAAAATAACATATGACCTGCCATACTGTCCTTCAGTCAGCTGGTCTTTCTACTTCTATAAAATAACATATGACCTGCCATACTGTCCTTCAGTCAGCTGGTCTTTCTATAAAATAACATATGACCTGCCATACTGTCCTTCAGTCAGCTGGTCTTTCTATAAAATAACATATGACCTGCCATACTGTCCTTCATTCAGCTGGTCTTTCTATAAAATAACATATGACCTGCCATACTGTCCTTCAGTCAGCTGGTCTTTCTACTTCTATAAAATAACATATGACCTGCCATACTGTCCTTCAGTCAGCTGGTCTTTCTATAAAATAACATATGACCTGCCATACTGTCTTCAGTCAGCTGGTCTATCTATAAAATAACATATGACCTGCCATACTGTCCTTCAGTCAGCTGGTCTTTCTATAAAATAACATATGACCTGCCATACTGTCCTTCAGTCAGCTGGTCTTTCTATAAAATAACATATGACCTGCCATACTGTCCTTCAGTCAGCTGGTTTTTCTATAAAATAACATATGACCTGGCATACTGTCCTTCAATCAGCTGGTCTTTCTACGTCTATAAAATAACATATGACCTGCCATACTGTCCTTCAATCAGCTGGTCTTTCTACGTCTATAAAATAACATATGACCTGCCATACTGTCCTTCAGTCAGCTGGTCTTTCTATAAAATAACATATGACCTGCCATACTGTCCTTCAGTCAGCTGGTTTTTCTATAAAATAACATATGACCTGCCATACTGTCCTTCAGTCAGCTGGTCTTTCTATAAAATAACATATGACCTGCCATACTGTCCTTCAGTCAGCTGGTCTTTCTATAAAATAACATATGACCTGCCATACTGTCCTTCAGTCAGCTGGTCTTTCTATAAAATAACATATGACCTGCCATACTGTCTTCAGTCAGCTGGTCTTTCTATAAAATAACATATGACCTGCCATACTGTCCTTCAGTCAGCTGGTCTTTCTATAAAATAACATATGACCTGCCTTACTGTCCTTCAGTCAGCTGGTTTTTCTATAAAATAACATATGACCTGCCATACTGTCCTTCAGTCAGCTGGTCTTTCTATAAAATAACATATGACCTGCCATACTGTCCTTCAGTCAGCTGGTCTTTCTATAAAATAACATATGACCTGCCATACTGTCCTTCAGTCAGCTGGTCTTTCTATAAAATAACATATGACCTGCCATACTGTCTTCAGTCAGCTGGTCTTTCTATAAAATAACATATGACCTGCCATACTGTCCTTCAGTCAGCTGGTCTTTCTATAAAATAACATATGACCTGCCTTACTGTCCTTCAGTCAGCTGGTCTTTCTATAAAATAACATATGACCTGCCATACTGTCCTTCAGTCAGCTGGTCTTTCTATAAAATAACATATGACCTGCCATACTGTCCTTCAGTCAGCTGGTCTTTCTATAAAATAACATATGACCTGCCATACTGTCCTTCAGTCAGCTGGTCTTTCTATAAAATAACATATGACCTGCCATACTGTCCTTCAGTCAGCTGGTCTTTCTATAAAATAACATATGACCTGCCATACTGTCTTCAGTCAGCTGGTCTATCTATAAAATAACATATGACCTGCCATACTGTCCTTCAGTCAGCTGGGCTTTCTACTTCTATAAAATAACATATGACCTGCCATACTGTCCTTCAGTCAGCTGGTCTTTCTATAAAATAACATATGACCTGCCATACTGTCCTTCAGTCAGCTGGTCTTTCTATAAAATAACATATGACCTGCCATACTGTCCTCCAGTCAGCTGGTCTTTCTACTTCTTTAAAACAGTTATGACGGTTATTTTATTTATTTAGTTGTGTACACGGGAACTCTGTGTGTACACGGGAACTCTGTGTGTACACGGGAACTCTGTGTGTATGACTGTAGGTGTATCTACCTTTGTTTGTCCCCTCCCAGGCGGACTGGAGACATGACCAATCGTCTCTGCCTCCAGGCTGGCCCACAGCAGGCAACATAGACATCAGAGGGTTTGGTCTGCGATACAGAGAGGACCAGGAACTGGCAGTACGCAACATCACCGTAGCCATCCGCGGAGGAGAGAAGGTATGTGACGGGGGGATTAGGCTGCCTGACTGGGGATTAGGCTGCGTGACTGGGGATTAGGCTGCGTGACGGGGGATTAGGATGCGTGACGGGGGATTAGGCTGCGTGACGGGGGATTAGGCTGCGTGACGGGGGATTAGGCTGCGTGACGGGAGGGGATTAGGTTGCGTGACGGGGATTAGGTTGCGTGACGGGGATTAGGCTGCGTGACGGGGATTAGGCTGCGTGACGGGGATTAGGCTGCGTGACGGGAGGGGATTAGGCTGCGTGACGGGAGGGGATTAGGCTGCGTGACGGGGATTAGGTTGCGTGACGGGGATTAGGATGCGTGACGGGGATTAGGCTGCGTGACGGGGATTAGGTTGCGTGACGGGGATTAGGTTGCGTGACGGGGATTAGGCTGCGTGACTGGGGATTAGGTTGCGTGACGGGGGATTAGGCTGCGTGACGGGAGGGGATTAGGTTGCGTGACGGGGGATTAGGTTGCGTGACGGGGGATTAGGCTGCGTGACGGGGGATTAGGCTGCGTGACGGGAGGGGATTAGGTTGCGTGACGGGGGATTAGGCTGCGTGACGGGGATTAGGTTGCGTGACGGGGGATTAGGTTGCGTGACGGGAGGGGATTAGGCTGCGTGACGGGGATTAGGTTGCGTGACGGGGATTAGGCTGCGTGACGGGGATTAGGCTGCGTGACGGGGATTAGGTTGCGTGACTGGGGATTAGGCTGCGTGACGGGGGATTAGGCTGCGTGACGGGGGATTAGGATGCGTGACGGGGATTAGGCTGCGTGACGGGGATTAGGCTGCGTGACGGGGATTAGGCTGCCTGACTGGGGATTAGGCTGCGTGACGGGGGATTAGGCTGCGTGACGGGGGATTAGGTTGCGTGACGGGGGATTAGGCTGCGTGACGGGGGATTAGGCTGCGTGACGGGGGATTAGGTTGCGTGACGGGGATTAGGTTGCGTGACGGGGATTAGGCTGCGTGACGGGGGATTAGGCTGCGTGACGGGACGGGATTAGGCTGCGTGACGGGGGATTAGGCTGCGTGACGGGGGATTAGGTTGCGTGACTGGGGATTAGGCTGCGTGACGGGGGATTAGGTTGCGTGACGGGGGATTAGGCTGCGTGACGGGGGATTAGGCTGCGTGACGGGGATTAGGTTGCGTGACGGGGGATTAGGCTGCGTGACGGGGATTAGGTTGCGTGACGGGGATTAGGCTGCGTGACGGGGATTAGGTTGCGTGACGGGGGATTAGGTTGCGTGACGGGGGATTAGGCTGCGTGACGGGAGGGGATTAGGCTGCGTGACGGGGGATTAGGCTGCGTGACGGGGGATTAGGTTGCGTGACGGGAGGGGATTAGGTTGCGTGACGGGGGATTAGGCTGCGTGACGGGGGATTAGGCTGCGTGACGGGGGATTAGGCTGCGTGACGGGGGATTAGGCTGCGTGACGGGGGATTAGGCTGCGTGACGGGGGATGAGGTTGCGTGACGGGGGATTAGGTTGTGTGATGGGGGTGGGTATTGTAGGTAGTACAGGAGCAGGGTAGTGACTGTTGTTGTTGTTCCAGGTGGGTATTGTAGGTAGTACAGGAGCAGGGTAGTGACTGTTGTTGTTGTTCCAGGTGGGTATAGTAGGTCGTACAGGAGCAGGGTAGTGACTGTTGTTGTTGTTCCAGGTGGGTATTGTAGGTAGTACAGGAGCAGGGTAGTGACTGTTGTTGTTGTTCCAGGTGGGTATTGTAGGTAGTACAGGAGCAGGGTAGTGACTGTTGTTGTTGTTCCAGGTGGGTATAGTAGGTCGTACAGGAGCAGGCAAGTCCTCTCTGACTCTAGGATTGTTCCGCATCATTGAGGCGTGTGAGGGAGAGATTCATATCGATGGAGTTAACATCGCCACGCTGGGTCTCCATGAACTCCGCTCCAGGATCACCATCATACCACAGGTGCACCCCCACACCCACACACTCAAACTGACCCACAGTCTTCTGGATGCATGTTCTATTTAAAATATCTTTATTTATCCTCTCCCTCCCTCACCCCTCTCTCTCCCCCCTTCTCTCTCTCCCTCCCTCACCCCTCTCTCCTCCCTCCCCTTCCTCTCCCTCTCTCCCCCTTCTCTCTCTCCCCCTTCTCTCTCATGCCTCCCCCCTCCACTCCTTCCTCTCCCTCTCTCCCCCTTCTCTCTCTCCCCCTTCTCTCTCATGCCCCTCCCCTTCCTCCCCCTCTCTCCACCCTTCTCTCTCATGGCTCTCCGCCCTCCCCTTCCTCTCTCTCTCTCATGCCCCCCTCCTCTCCTTCCTCTCCCTCTCTCCCCCCTTCTCTCTCATGGCTCTCCCCCTCCTCTCTCCCCCTCTCTCTCATGCCCCCCCCCCTCCCCTTCCTCTCCCTCTCTCCCCCTTCTCTCTCATGCCCCCTCCCCTTCCCCTTCCTCTCTCCCCCCTTCTCTCTCATGGCTCTCCCCCCCCTCCCCTTCCTCTCCCTCTCTCCCCCCTTCTCTCTCATGGCTCTCCCCCTCCTCCCTCCTCCCTCCAGGACCCAGTGCTGTTCTCTGGGTCTCTGAGGATGAATCTGGACCCCTTCGATGGCTACTCTGATGATGAGGTGTGGAGAGCCCTGGAGCTCTCCCATCTCAAGAGCTTTGTGTCGGGCCTTCCGGACAAACTCAACCACGAGTGTTCAGAGGGTGGAGAGAACCTCAGGTAACCTCATATATCATACATAGGCCTACATACACCATACATACGCCTACATACACCATACATAGGCCTACATAGCATTACATACACACACAGCTTCTGGTTCGCTCTCTCGTCCTTCTCACCTCTTCTTACCTCTCCTCCTCTTCTTCCCTCTCTCCTACTCTCCTTACCTCTCTCCTCCTCTTCTTCCCTCTCTCCTCTCCTCCTCTTCTTACCTCTCTCCTCCTCTCCTTACCTCTCTCCTCCTCTCCTTACCTCTCTCCTACTCTTCTTACCTCTCTCCTCCTCCTCTTACCTCTTCTCCTCTCTCCATACCTCTCCTTCTCTTCTTACCTCTCTCCTCCTCTCCTCCTCTTCTTACCTCTCTCCTCCTCTTCTCACCTCTATCCTCCTCTTCTCACCTCTATCCTCCTCTCCTTACCTCTCTCCTCCTCTCCTTCTCTTCTTACCTCTCTCCTCTCTCCTCTTCTTCTTACCTCTCTCCTCCTCTCCTTACCTCTCTCCTCTCTCCACCTATCCTTACCTCTCTCCTTACCTCTCTTCTCTCTCCTTCTTGTTTCTTACCTCTCTCTCTCTCTCATTAACATTCTCTCTCTCCCCTCTCTCTCTCTCTCTCTCTCTCTCTCTCTCTCATTAACATAATCCCTATCCAGTCTGGGTCAGCGCCAGCTGGTGTGTCTGGCCCGAGCCCTCCTGAGGAAGACGAAGATCTTGGTTCTGGATGAGGCCACAGCTGCTGTGGACCTGGAGACAGACAACCTGATCCAGTCCACCATCAGAACCCAGTTTGATGACTGCACTGTCCTGACCATCGCACACAGACTCAATACTATCATGGACTACACCAGGTAATATATAGACTGACTCAATACTATCATGGACTACACCAGGTAATATATAGACTGACTCAACTATCATGGACTACACCAGGTAATATATAGACTGACTCACACTATCATGGACTACACCAGGTAATATATAGACTGACTCAGTACTATCATGGACTACACCAGGTAATATATAGACTGACTCAATACTATCATGGACTACACCAGGTAATATATAGACTGACTCAATACTATCATGGACTACACCAGGTAATATATAGACTGACTCAATACTATCATGGACTACACCAGGTAATATATAGACTGACTCAATACTATCATGGACTACACCAGGTAATATATAGACGGACTCAATACTATCATTGACTACACCAGGTAATATATAGACTGACTCAATACTATCATGGACTACACCAGGTAATATATAGACAGACTCAATACTATCATGGACTACACCAGGTAATATATAGACTGACTCAATACTATCATGGACTACACCAGGTAATATATAGACTGACTCAATACTATCATGGACTACACCAGGTAATATATAGACTGACTCAATACTATCATGGACTACACCAGGTAATATATAGACTGACTCAATACTATCATGGACTACACCAGGTAATATATAGACTGACTCAATACTATCATGGACTACACCAGGTAATATATAGACTGACTCAATACTATCATGGACTACACCAGGTAATATATAGACTGACTCAATACTATCATGGACTACACCAGGTAATATATAGACTGACTCAATACTATCATGGACTACACCAGGTAATATATAGACTGACTCAATACTATCATGGACTACACCAGGTAATATATAGACTGACTCAATACTATCATGGACTACACCAGGTAATATATAGACTGACTCAATACTATCACGGACTACACCAGGTAATATATAGACTGACTCAATACTATCACGGACTACACCAGGTAATATATAGACTGACTCAATACTATCTATCAGGTAATATATAGACTGACAATACTATCAGGTACACCAGGTAATATATAGACTGACTCAATACTATCATGGACTACACCAGGTAATATATAGACTGACTCAATACTATCATGGACTACACCAGGTAATATATAGACTGACTCAATACTATCATGGACTACACCAGGTAATATATAGACTGACTCAATACTATCATGGACTACACCAGGTAATATATAGACTGACTACATCATGGACTATCAGGTAATATATAGACTACACCATGGACTATATAATATATAGACTGACTCAATACTATCATGGACTACACCAGGTAATATATAGACTGACTCAATACTATCACGGACTACACCAGGTAATATATAGACTGGCTCAATACTATCATGGACTACACCAGGTAATATATAGACTGACTCAATACTATCATGGACTACACCAGGTAATATATAGACTGACTCAATACTATCATGGACTACACCAGGTAATATATAGACTGACTCAATACTATCATGGACTACACCAGGTAATATATAGACTGACTCAATACTATCATGGACTACACCAGGTAATATATAGACTGGCTCAATACTATCACGGACTACACCAGGTAATATATAGACTGACTCAATACTATCATGGACTACACCAGGTAATATATAGACTGACTCAATACTATCATGGACTACACCAGGTAATATATAGACTGGCTCAATACTATCATGGACTACACCAGGTAATATATAGACTGACTCAATACTATCACGGACTACACCAGGTAATATATAGACTGGCTCAATACTATCACGGACTACACCAGGTAATATATAGACTGACTCAATACTATCATGGACTACACCAGGTAATATATAGACTGACTCAATACTATCATGGACTTAACCAGGTAATATATGACAACACACACACCTGCTCTCTCTCTCATCTCTCTCTCTCCTCCCTTCAGAGTGCTGGTCCTGGATAAAGGGGAGATGGCAGAGTTTGACTCTCCCTCCACTCTCATCACCAAGAGAGGAATCTTCTACAAGATGGCTAAAGACTCTGGACTGGTCTGAGTGGGCGAACGGGAGAGGACAGGCGCTTAAAGACAACATCCCTCCTTACAGAGAACTCCTCCTCCAACCCCCTCTTCCTCTCCTCCGACCGGGAGGCTGTGCAGGGAAGAGGTAGCAGAGAGAGAGGAGATTTCTAAGGATTTCAATGTTTCTGATAAGTGTGCATAAATTATGGGAGCACTCTACCTCCACTCCTTCCTCCCTCCTCTTCTCCCTTCATCCCTCCCTCCTCTATCCCTCCATCCCTCCTTCCTCTTCTCCCTTCATCCCTCCCTCTACTTCTCCCTCCACCCCTCCATCCATCTCTCCCTCCCTCTACTACAGAATATGTCAAGGATTCACTCCACTGAACCTGATGCTGCTGCTTCTCCAGGACAAATCCCTTCTGTTACTCCTCCCTCCATCCCTTCTGTTACTCCTCCCTCCATCCCTTCTGTTACTCCTCCCTCCTGTTACTCCTCCCTCCATCCCTTCTGTTACTCCTCCCTCCATCCCTCCTGTTACTCCTCCCTCCATCCCTCCTGTTACTCCTCCCTCCATCCCTCCTGTTACTCCTCCCTCCATCCCTTCTGCTACTTCTCCCTCCATCCCCTCTGTTACTCCTCCCTCCATCCCTCCTGTTACTCCTCCCTCCATCCCTTCTGTTACTCCTCCCACCATCCTTCCTCTTACTCCTCCCTCCCTCCTGTTACTCCTCCCTCCATCCCTTCTGTTACTCCTCCCTCCATCCCTCCTGTTACTCCTCCCTCCATCCCTCCTGTTACTCCTCCCTCCATCCCTTCTGTTACTCCTCCCTCCATCCCTCCTGTTACTCCTCCCTCCCTTAACTAAAGACTTCTCCAGGACAAATCCCTTCCAACAACTCTTACTGTTTCTCTCAAACTCTGTTTGTTCAACTCTCCTTTGAACGGGTGTCTGGATGTTTTCAAGATTCCCTTCATCTTGCAGAATTTGTCCGCTCCGGCTTGCCGTTGTGGGAAGCCAGAAGGCCATCTGACCTGCTCTCCTCCGTCAATCAGACTCAGAATACCAGCTAGGTTTATTTTATTTTTAAATGGGCATTGTGTGCTTTTGAAGATGTACTCTGTTAAGAGACTATAAAAGTCCTTTTTGTTTTGTCTCTGCCCCTGTTTGCCTTTATTGCCATCAGAGGAAAGAATCAGAATATTCTGATTTTTTTCTATCCAATGTAACTGGAATGTTCTGAATTGTTCTCCCCAATGGAACCAGAATGTTCTGGTGTGTTCCTTCCAACAGAACCGGAATGTTCTCGTGTTTCCCCCCCCCCCAATGTAACTGGAATGTTCTGAATTGTTCTCCCCAACGGAACCGGAATGTTCTGGTGTGTTCCTTCCAACAGAACCGGAATGTTCTCATCTGTTCTTTCCAATGGAACCAGAATGGCCTGATCTGTTCTCTCCAACGGAACCGGAATGTTCTGATCTTTTCTCTCCGATAGAACCGGGTGGACTAGGTTGAATATTTATTTGACAGACAGTGCAATGTTATTCCCCACAGGGAGTGAGTGAATGGATATCTGTCCAATCAGAGACGACGCCAATCGCAGACGTTGAAACCTGTCCCATCAGTCAGATCCCGCCCCCCTCTATGTTGAGTACTGGTAAAGAGAGTGAGGTCACCCACCCTTGACCTCTGCCTGGGTGGCCTTTGACCCTTGACCTCCCAGACGCTGCTTTCCATAGTGCCACACCTCAAACGGCATCCTACACCACACTTCTCTTGACCCAAGCCCTGCGTTGCAGTCTGTTGTCTGTAACCAGTAACTAGTCTAGGGAGAGACCTGTTGTCTGTAACCAGTAACTAGTCTAGGGAGAGACCTGTTGTCTGTAACCAGTAACTAGTTTAGGGAGAGACCTGTTGTCTGTAGCCAGTAACTAGTCTAGGGAGAGACCTGTTGTCTGTAACCAGTAACTAGTCTAGGGGAGACCTGTTGTCTGTAACCAGTAACTAGTCTAGGGAGAGACCTTTTGTCTGTAACTAGTCTAGGGAGAGACCTGTTGTCTGTAACCAGTAACTAGTCTAGGGAGAGACCTGTTGTCTGTAACCAGTAACTAGTCTAGGGAGAGACCTGTTGTCTGTAACCAGTAACTAGTCTAGGGAGAGACCTGTTGTCTGTAACCAGTAACTAGTCTAGGGAGAGACCTTTTGTCTGTAACCAGTAACTAGTCTAGGGGGGACCTGTTGTCTGTAACCAGTAACTAGTCTAGGGAGAGACCTGTTGTCTGTAACCTATAACTAGTCTAGGGGGGACCTGTTGTCTGTAACCAGTAACTAGTCTAGGGAGAGACCTGTTGTCTGTAACCAGTAACTAGTCTAGGGAGAGACCTGTTGTCTGTAACCAGTAACTAGTCTAGGGAGAGACCTGTTGTCTCTAACTAGTCTAGGGAGAGACCTGTTGTCTGTAACCAGTAACTAGTCTAGGGAGAGACCTGTTGTCTGTAACCAGTAACTAGTTTAGGGAGAGACCTGTTGTCTGTAACCAGTAACTAGTCTAGGGAGAGACCTGTTGTCTGTAACCAGTAACTAGTCTAGGGAGAGACCTGTTGTCTGTAACCAGTAACTAGTTTAGGGAGAGACCTGTTGTCTGTAACCAGTAACTAGTTTAGGGAGAGACCTGTTGTCTGTAACCAGTAACTAGTTTAGGGAGAGACCTGTTGTCTGTAACCAGTAACTAGTCTAGGGAGAGACCTGTTGTCTGTAACCAGTAACTAGTTTAGGGAGAGACCTGTTGTCTGTAACCAGTAACTAGTCTAGGGAGAGACCTGTTGTCTGTAACCAGTAACTAGTCTAGGGAGAGACCTGTTGTCTGTAACCTATAACTAGTTTAGGGAGAGACCTGTTGTCTGTAACTAGTCTAGGGAGAGACCTGTTGTCTGTAACCAGTAACTAGTCTAGGGAGAGACCTGTTGTCTGTAGCCAGTAACTAGTCTAGGGAGAGACCTGTTGTCTGTAACCAGTAACTAGTCTAGGGAGAGACCTGTTGTCTGTAACCAGTAACTAGTCTAGGGAGAGACCTGTTGTCTGTAACCAGTAACTAGTCTAGGGAGAGACCTGTTGTCTGTAACCAGTAACTAGTTTAGGGAGAGACCTGTTGTCTGTAACCAGTAACTAGTCTAGGGAGAGACCTGTTGTCTGTAACCAGTAACTAGTCTAGGGAGAGACCTGTTGTCTGTAACCAGTAACTAGTCTAGGGAGAGACCTGTTGTCTGTAACCAGTAACTAGTCTAGGGAGAGACCTGTTGTCTGTAACCAGTAACTAGTTTAGGGAGAGACCTGTTGTCTGTAACCAGTAACTAGTCTAGGGAGAGACCTGTTGTCTAACCAGTAACTAGTCTAGGGAGAGACCTGTTGTCTCTAACCAGTAACTAGTCTAGGGAGAGACCTGTTGTCTGTAACCAGTAACTAGTCTAGGGGAGACCTGTTGTCTGTAACCAGTAACTAGTCTAGGGAGAGACCTGTTGTCTGTAACCAGTAACTAGTCTAGGGAGAGACCTGTTGTCTGTAACCAGTAACTAGTCTAGGGAGAGACCTGTTGTCTGTAGCCAGTAACTAGTCTAGGGGAGACCTGTTGTCTGTAACCAGTAACTAGTCTAGGGAGAGACCTGTTGTCTGTAACCAGTAACTAGTCTAGGGAGAGACCTGTTGTCTGTAACCTATAACTAGTCTAGGGGAGACCTGTTGTCTGTAACCTATAACTAGTCTAGGGAGAGACCTGTTGTCTCTAACCAGTAACTAGTCTAGGGAGAGACCTGTTGTCTCTAACCAGTAACTAGTCTAGGGAGAGACCTGTTGTCTGTAACCAGTAACTAGTCTAGGGAGAGACCTGTTGTCTGTAACCAGTAACTAGTCTAGGGGAGACCTGTTGTCTGTAACCAGTAACTAGTCTAGGGAGAGACCTGTTGTCTGTAACCTACAACTAGTCTAGGGAGAGACCTTTTGTCTGTAACTAGTCTAGGGAGAGACCTTTTGTTTGTAACCTATAACTAGTTTAGGGAGAGACCTGTTGTCTGTAACTAGTCTAGGGAGAGACCTGTTGTCTGTAACCAGTAACTAGTCTAGGGAGAGACCTGTTGTCTGTAACCAGCAACTAGTCTAGGGAGAGACCTGTTGTCTGTAACCAGTAACTAGTCTAGGGAGAGACCTGTTGTCTAACCAGTAACTAGTCTAGGGAGAGACCTGTTGTCTGTAACCAGTAACTAGTCTAGGGAGAGACCTGTTGTCTGTAACCAGTAACTAGTCTAGGGAGAGACCTGTTGTCTGTAACCAGTAACTAGTCTAGGGAGAGACCTGTTGTCTGTAACCAGTAACTAGTCTAGGGAGAGACCTGTTGTCTGTAACCAGTAACTAGTCTAGGGAGAGACCTGTTGTCTGTAACCAGTAACTAGTCTAGGGAGATACCTTTTGTCTGTAACCAGTAACTAGTCTAGGGAGAGACCTGTTGTCTGTAACCAGTAACTAGTCTAGGGAGAGACCTGGCTGGCTTTAAACCTGCTTTATTTAAATGAATGTAATACACATTGTTATATCCTTCTGGCTAAATCCCAAATGGCACCCCAAATGACCAGTTCAAAAGTAGTGCACTTTATAGGGAACAGGGTGTCATTTGGGCCAAATATAGGATATTTTGACTGTAGCCTTCTGCGTTCAGCAGAGACCACATTTTCCTTGTTGGCACTTTATCTGTTGGTTAGTAGGTGCTATTATATTATTGAACCTCTTGAGCCATACGCTATTGGGTTAGTCAGGCTGATCAACAAGTGTCAATAAGGTGTTGGGTTAGTCAGGCTGATCAACAAGTCTCAATAAGGTGTTGGGTTAGTCAGGCTGATCAGCAAGTCTCAATAAGGTGTTGGGTTAGTCAGGCTGATCAACAAGTGTAGATAAGGTGTTGGGATCAACAAGTCTCAATAAGGTGTTGGGATCAACAAGTCTCAATAAGGTGTTGGGTTAGTCAGGCTGATCAACAAGTGTCAATAAGGTGTTGGGATCAACAAGTCTCAATAAGGTGTTGGGATCAACAAGTCTCAATAAGGTGTTGGGTTAGTCAGGCTGATCAACAAGTCTCAATAAGGTGTTGGGATCAACAAGTCTCAATAAGGTGTTGGGTTAGTCAGGCTGATCAACAAGTCTCAATAAGGTGTTGGGTTAGTCAGGCTGATCAACAAGTGTCAATAAGGTGTTGGGTTAGTCAGGCTGATCAGCAAGTCTCAATAAGGTGTTGGGTTAGTCAGGCCGGTCAGCAAGTCTCAATTAGGTGTTGGGTTAGTCAGGCTGATCAACAAGTGTCAATAAGGTGTTGGGATCAACAAGTCTCAATAAGGTGTTGGGATCAACAAGTCTCAATAAGGTGTTGGGTTAGTCAGGCTGATCAACAAGTCTCAATAAGGTGTTGGGATCAACAAGTCTCAATAAGGTGTTGGGTTAGTCAGGCTGATCAACAAGTCTCAATAAGGTGTTGGGTTAGTCAGGCTGATCAACAAGTGTCAATAAGGTGTTGGGCTAGTCAGGCTGATCAACAAGTGTCAATAAGGTGTTGGGCTAGTCAGGCTGATCAACAAGTGTCAATAAGGTGTTGGGCTAGTCAGGCTGATCAACAAGTGTCAATAAGGTGTTGGGCTAGTCAGGCTGATCAACAAGTGTCAATAAGGTGTTGGGTTAGTCAGGCCGGTCAGCAAGTCTCAATTAGGTGTTGGGTTAGTCAGGCTGATCAACAAGTCTCAATAAGGTGTTGGGTTAGTCAGGCTGATCAGCAAGTCTCAAGTCTCAAACACCTTAGTAATATATTCTGTCCATGGACTCATGCTACTCATTTTCATTGGGGTGAAATGGCAACTCATTCTACATTTGACCAGGGCCCATATGGGGGGATAGGAAGTCATTAATGACCAGGGCCCATATGGGGGGATAGGAAGTCATTAATGACCAGGGCCCATATGGGGGGATAGGAAGTCATTAATGACCAGGGCCCATATGGGGGGATAGGAAGTCATTAATGACCAGGGCCCATATGGGGGGATAGGAAGTCATTAATGACCAGGGCCCATATGGGGGGATAGGAAGTCATTAATGACCAGGGCCCATATGGGGGGATAGGAAGTCATTAATGACCAGGGCCCATATGGGGGGATAGGAAGTCATTAATGCCCAGGGCCCATATGGGGGGATAGGAAGTCATTAATGACCAGGGCCCATATGGGGGGATAGGAAGTCATTAATGCCCAGGGCCCATATGGGGGGATAGGAAGTCATTAATGCCCAGGGCCCATATGGGGGAATAGGAAGTCATTAATGCCCAGGGCCCATATGGGGGGATAGGAAGTCATTAATGCCCAGGGCCCATATGGGGGGATAGGAAGTCATTAATGACCAGGGCCCATATGGGGGGATAGGAAGTCATTAATGACCAGGGCCCATATGGGGGGATAGGAAGTCATTAATGACCAGGGCCCATATGGGGGGATAGGAAGTCATTAATGACCAGGGCCCATATGGGGGGATAGGAAGTCATTAATGACCAGGGCCCATATGGGGGGATAGGAAGTCATTAATGACCAGGGCCCATATGGGGGGATAGGAAGTCATTAATGACCAGGGCCCATATGGGGGGATAGGAAGTCATTAATGACCAGGGCCCATATGGGTCCCATTATGGAGGCAGCTTTTCACTGGGACATCCAGTGACCACAGCAGGTGTGTTGTCTGAAGATGGAGCCGGTAGCAGCCTACTGGGCCTACGCTTTGATGTCTCTCTCCTGTGGCGTCACTTCTTTATCTGAGCCTTGGTTTTATTGGATATAAATCAAGGAGACGTGCTTTTGATTTGTCTGTTGAGTGTAAGGTGTTGTCCCAAATGTCACCCTATTCCCTGTGCCGTGCACTCCTATGGGCCCTATTCCCTATGTAGTGCACTACTATGGGCCCTATTCCCTATGTAGTGCACTACTATGGGCCCTATTCCCTATGTAGTGCACCACCATGGGCCCTATTCCCTATGTAGTGCACTCCTATGGGCCCTATTCCCTATGTAGTGCACTACTATGGGCCCTATTCCCTATGTAGTGCGCTACTATGGGCCCTATTCCCTATGTAGTGTGCTACTATGGGCCCTATTCCCTATGTAGTGCGCTACCATGGTCCCTATTCCCTATGTAGTGCGCTACTATGGTCCCTATTCCCTATGTAGTGCGCTACTATGGGCCCTATTCCCTATGTAGTGCGCTACTATGGGCCCTATTCCCTATGTAGTGCGCTACTATGGGCCCTATTCCCTATGTAGTGCGCTACTATGGGCCCTATTCCCTATGTAGTGCGCTATAAGTGGAATAAGGTGCCATTAGGGAGACTAGCCGTCTCAGAACATGCTCTGTTAAACCATTGAGTACATTACTGTGCTGTTACATATTTATATCATTTGTAAGTATGCATATTATAATTATTTTATATTTGTATACACGCACTAGTTTTTAAATGTGCATTATTTTTCGGGACATGAATCAAACTGACGTGTAAAAAAAATAAAGTACTTTTTTTGTTAACCTCTGGTCTGGTCTGTCTGGTATGTCTGTCTGGTCTGTCTGGTCTGTCTGGACTGTCTGGTCTGTCTAGTCTGTCTGGTCTGTCTGGTCTGTCTGGTCTGTCTGGTATGTCTGTCTGGTCTGTCTGGTCTGTCTGTCTGGTCTGTCTGTCTGGTCTGTCTGGTATGTCTGGTATGTCTGTCTGGTCTGTCTGGTCTGTCTAGTCTGTCTAGTCTGTCTGGTCTGTCTGGTCTGTCTGGTATGTCTGTCTGTCTGTCTGGTCTGTCTGGTCTGTCTGTCTGGTCTGTCTGGTCTGTCTAGTCTGGTCTGGTCTGTCTGGTCTGTCTGGTCTGTCTGGTCTGTCTGTCTGGTCTGTCTGGTCTGTCTAGTCTGTCTGGTATGTCTGTCTGGTATGTCTGTCTGGTCTGTCTGGTCTGTCTGTCTGGTCTGTCTGGTCTGTCTAGTCTGGTCTGTCTGGTCTGTCTGTCTAGTCTCTCTGGTCTCTCTGGTCTGTCTGTCTGGTCTGTCTGTCTGGTCTGTCTGATCTAGTCTGGTCTGTCTGTCTGGTCTCTCTGGTCTCTCTGGTCTGTCTGTCTGGTCTGTCTGGTCTAGTCTGTTTGGTCTGTCTGGTCTGTCTAGTCTGTTTGGTCTCTCTGGTCTGTCTGGTCTGTCTGTCTGGTCTGTCTGTCTGGTCTGTCTAGTCTGTCTGTCTGGTCTGTCTGTCTGGTCTGTTTGGTCTGTCTGGTCTGTCTGTCTGGTCTCTCTGTCTGGTCTGTCTGGTCTAGTCTGTCTGGTCTGTCTGTCTGGTCTGTCTGTCTGGTCTCTCTGGTCTGTGTCTGGTCTGTCTAGTCTGTCTGGTCTGTCTGTCTGGTCTCTCTGTCTGGTCTGTCTGGTCTATTTGGTCTGTCTAGTCTATTTGGTCTGTCTGGTCTGTCTAGTCTGTCTGGTCTATTTGGTCTGTCTGGTCTGTGTGTCTGGTCTTTCTGGTCTGTCTGGTCGGTCTGTCTGGTCTGTCTGGACTGTCTGTCTGTCTGGACTGTCTGGTCTGGTCTGTCTGGACTGTCTGGTCTGTCTGTCTGGTCTGGTCTGTTTGGTCTGTCTGGTCTGTCTGGTCTGTCTAACTGTCTGGACTGTCTGGTCTGTCTGGTCTGTCTAGTCTGTCTGGTCTGTCTGTCTGGTCTCTCTGTCTGGTCTGCCTGGTCTATTTGGTCTGTCTAGTCTGTCTGGTCTATTTGGTCTGTCTGGTCTATTTGGTCCGTCTAGTCTGTCTAGTCTGTCTGGTCTGTCTAGTCTGTGTAGTCTGTCTGGTCTATTTGGTCTGTCTGGTCTGTCTGGTCTGTCTGGTCTATTTGGTCTGTCTGGTCTGTCTAGTCTGTCTGGTCTATTTGGTCTGTCTGGTCTGTCTGGTCTGTCTGTCTGGACTGTCTGTCTGGTCTGTCTGTCTGGACTGTCTGGTCTGTCTGGACGGTCTGTCTGGCTGGACTGTCTGGTCTGTCTGGACTGTCTGGTCTGTCTGGACTGTCTGGCTGGACTGTCTGGACTGTCTGGTCTGTCTGTCTGGTCTGGACTGTCTGTCTGGTCTGTCTGGACTGTCTGGTCTCTGTCTGGACTGTCTGGTCTGTCTGGTCTGTCTGTCTGGTCTGTCTGGCTGGACTGTCTGGTCTGTCTGGACTGTCTGGTCTGGACTGTCTGTCTGGACTGTCTGGTCTGTCTGTCTGGTCTGTCTGTCTGGACTGTCTGGTCTGTCTGGACTGTCTGGTCTGGACTGTCTGTCTGGACTGTCTGGTCTGTCTGGTCTAGTCTGTCTGGTCTGTCTGTCTGGTCTGTCTGTCTGGTCTCTCTGGTCTGTCTGTCTGGTCTGTCTAGTCTGTCTGGTCTGTCTGTCTGGTCTCTCTGTCTGGTCTGCCTGGTCTATTTGGTCTGTCTAGTCTGTCTGGTCTATTTGGTCTGTCTGGTCTATTTGGTCCGTCTGGTCTGTCTAGTCTGTCTGGTCTGTCTAGTCTGTGTAGTCTGTCTGGTCTATTTGGTCTGTCTGGTCTGTCTGGACTGTCTGTCTGGTCTGTCTGTCTGGACTGTCTGGACTGTGGTCTGTCTGGTCTGTCTGGCTGGACTGTCTGGTCTGTCTGGACTGTCTGGTCTGGACTGTGGTCTGTCTGTCTGGTCTGTCTGGCTGGACTGTCTGGTCTGTCTCGACTGTCTGGACTGTCTGGCTGGACTGGCTGGTCTGTCTGTCTGGTCTGGACCGTCTGTCTGGTCTGTCTGGACTGTCTGTCTGGACTGTCTGGACTGTGGTCTGTCTGTCTG
>NC_088225.1:32322103-32354603 GCF_036934945.1 Oncorhynchus masou masou
CTTATGCTGGTCTAATCTGACATAGATCTGTTGTTGTACCTTATGCTGGTCTAATTTGACATAGATCTGTTGTTGTACCTTATGCTGGTCTAATTTGACATAGATCTGTTGTTGTATTTATGCTGGTCTACATTGACATAGATCTGTTGTTGTACTTTATGCTGGTCTACATTGACATAGATCTGTTGTTGTACTTTATGCTGGTCTACATTGACATAGATCTGTTGTTGTACTTTATGCTGGTCTACATTGACATAGATCTGTTGTTGTACTTTATGCTGGTCTACATTGACATAGATCTGTTCTTGTACTTTATGCTGGTCTAATTTGGCATAGATCTGTTGTTGTACTTTATGCTGGTCTACATTGACATAGATCTGTTGTTGTACCTTATGCTGGTCTACATTGACATAGATATGTTTGTTGTACTTTATGCTGGTCTACATTGACATAGATCTGTTGTTGTACTTTATGCTGGTCTACATTGACATAGATCTGTTGTTGTACTTTATGCTGGTCTACATTGACATAGATCTGTTGTTGTACTTTATGCTGGTCTACATTGAAATAGATCTGTTGTTGTACTTTATGCTGGTCTACATTGAAATAGATCTGTTGTTGTACTTTATGCTGGTCTACATTGACATAGATCTGTTGTTGTACTTTATGCTGGTCTACATTGACATAGATCTGTTGTTGTACTTTATGCTGGTCTACATTGACATAGATCTGTTCTTGTACTTTATGCTGGTCTACATTGACATAGATCTGTTCTTGTACTTTATGCTGGTCTACATTGACATAGATCTGTTGTACTTTATGCTGGTCTGATTTGACATAGATCTGTTGTTGTATTTTATGCTGATCTACATTGACATAGATCTGTTGTTGTACTTTATGCTGGTCTACATTGACATAGATCTGTTGTTGTACTTTATGCTGGTCTACATTGACATAGATTTCACAAAATCATGTCTCTTACATACATTCTAATGCCTCAAATGAAAGTTCCATTGACATATCATGATGATGTCATTAGAATACAATATCAGTTGGTAGTAAAATAGAATATTTCTTGGAACTTTTGAGTCAACGACATGTTTCTGTACACGTCTGTTTTATTTACTGAAGGTATTATTTGTTCCATTGGTTGGTGTGTGTGTGTGTGTGTGTGTGTGTGTGTGTGTGTGTGTGTGTGTGTGTGTGTGTGTGTGTTGTGTGTGTGTGTGTGTGTGTGTTTGAGAAAGAGAGAGTCATAAAGACATAAAGAGGGAGTGGGAGGGAGAGGAATAGGTAGAACCTGATATGTACATGAGTTGAGCAAACAAAAGTAACATTCAAGTGATCATTCCAGACTCTGTTTCTGGTGAGAGATAACAGGTAAGACAACGATTGTTATGTGTTAATATGGTTGATGATATTGTTATGTGTATTCATATAGTTGATGATATTGTTATGTGTATTCATATAGTTGATGTTATTGTTATGTGTATTCATATAGTTGATGATATTGTTATGTGTATTCATATAGTTGATGATATTGTTATGTGTATTCATATAGTTGATGATATTGTTGTATGTATTCATATATTTGATGATATTGTTATGTGTGTTCATATAGTTGAGGATATTGTTGTATGTATTCATATAGTTGATGATATTGTTATGTTTATTCATATAGTTGATGATATTGTTATGTGTATTCATATAGTTGAGGATATTGTTGTATGTATTCATATAGTTGATGATATTGTTATGTTTATTCATATAGTTGAGGATATTGTTGTATGTATTCATATAGTTGATGATATTGTTATGTTTATTCATATAGTTGATGATATTGTTATATAGTTGATGATATTGTTATATGTATTCATATAGTTGATGATATTATGTGTGTTAATATAGTTGATGATATTGTGTGTATTCATATAGTTGATGATATTATGTGTGTTCATATAGTTGATGATATTGTTATGTGTATTAATGTAGTTGATGATATTGTGTGTGTTAATGTAGTTGATGATATTGTTATGTGTATTCATATAGTTGATGATATTGTTATGTGTGTTCATATAGTTGATGATATTATGTGTGTTAATGTAGTTGATGATATTATGTGTGTTCATATAGTTGATGATATTGTTATATGTATTCATATAGTTGATGATATTGTGTGTATTCATATAGTTGATGATATTGTGTGTATTCATATAGTTGATGATATTGTTGTGTGTGTTCATATAGTTGATGATATTGTTATATGTATTCATATAGTTGATGATATTGTTGTGTGTATTCATATAGTTGATGATATTGTTATATTCATATAGTTGATGATATTGTGTGTGTATTCATATAGTTGATGATATTATGTGTGTTAATGTAGTTGATGATATTGTGTGTGTTCATATAGTTGATGATATTATGTGTGTATTAATGTAGTTGAGGATATTGTGTGTGTTCATTTAGTTGATGATATTGTGTGTATTAATGTAGTTGATGATATTGTGTGTGTTCATATAGTTGATGATATTGTGTGTGTTCATATAGTTGATGATATTGTGTGTGTTCATATAGTTGATGATATTGTGTGTGTTCATATAGTTGATGATATTGTGTGTGTTCATATAGTTGATGATATTGTGTGTGTTCATATAGTTGATGATATTGTGTGTGTTCATATAGTTGATGATATTGTGTGTGTTCATATAGTTGATGATATTGTGTGTGTTCATATAGTTGATGATATTATGTGTGTTAATGTAGTTGATGATATTGTGTGTGTTCATATAGTTGATGATATTATGTGTGTTAATGTAGTTGATGATATTGTGTGTGTTCATATACAGTACCAGTCTATAGTTTGGACACCGACTCATTCAGAGGTTCTTCTTTATTTGTACTATTTTCTAGTGTTATTATTATTATTGTTAATAGGAAATTATTATTTTCTAGTGTTATTATTATTATTGTTAATAGGAAATTATTATTTTCTATTGTTATTATTATTATTGTTAATAGAATAACAGTGAAGAAATCAAAACTATGAAATAACATGTGGCATCATGTAGTAACCAAAAAGGTGTTAAACAAATCAAAATATATTTTATATTTGAGATTCTTTAAAATAGCCACCCTTTGCCTTGATGACAGCTTTATAAAAATAAATAAAGAACAACCCTTGAATGAGTAGGTGTGTCCAAACTTTAGACTGGTACTGTAGTTGATTATGTAAATTAGATGTGTGGGGTGAATTCGTTCCATGCCCATCTGTGTTCCCCACGGTGATCTCTTACTGTATCATAGGCCTATAGGCTTGTCTGCTCAACACAGGCATAAAACACAACAAGAAACAAACAAACATTATTTTTTTTTTAATCTACTGTTAATGATTTTCATGCAAGCAGGTATTTTGTTTGAAAGAGAGACTTTCCACAATATTTATTGTCTAACAACAACTTATACTTCCTCAATACAGGTTGTGTATATTCATTAGTGCCCACCGTAGCAAAACATTTGGCAACGGAAACCGTTTCGGTCACGTTGTACAGCATTTGGAGTAAACTGTTTATACAACGTTTTAAAACTGTTGGCTGCAGTGTAAACTAATGAATACGACCCATGTAGTAGCCTTCCGACTAGACTGTTGATGCCTGCCTGATGGGTATACTATGACGTAAGCTAGATATACTGGTTTTCTAAAGTTAGCCAGCTTCAATTAGCTTCACGTTCCATCTCAGACCTCATCCGTCAGAATATACAGAGCGCTAGTCAGGTTCAGTTAGCTTCACGTTCCATCTCAGACCTCATCCGTCAGAATATACAGAGCGCTAGTCAGGTTCAGTTAGCTTCACATTCCATCTCAGACCTCATCCGTCAGAATATACGGAGCGCTAGTCAGGTTCAGTTAGCTTCACGTTCCATCTCAGACCTCATCCGTCAGAATATACAGAGCGCTAGTCAGGTTCAGTTAGCTTCACATTCCATCTCAGACCTCATCCGTCAGAATATACGGAGCGCTAGTCAGGTTCAGTTAGCTTCACGTTCCATCTCAGACCTCATCCGTCAGAATATACAGAGCGCTAGTCAGGTTCAGTTAGCTTCACGTTCCATCTCAGACCTCATCCGTCAGAATATACAGAGCGCTAGTCAGGTTCAGTTAGCTCACATTCCATCTCAGACCTCATCCGTCAGAATATACGGAGCGCTAGTCAGGTTCAGTTAGCTTCACGTTCCATCTCAGACCTCATCCGTCAGAATATACAGAGCGCTTGTCAGGTTCAGTTAGCTTCACATTCCATCTCAGACCTCATCCGTCAGAATATACGGAGCGCTAGTCAGGTTCAGTTAGCTTCACATTCCATCTCAGACCTCATCCATCAGAATATACAGAGCGCTAGTCAGGTTCAGTTAGCTTCACATTCCATCTCAGACCTCATCCGTCAGAATATACGGAGCGCTAGTCAGGTTCAGTTAGCTTCACGTTCCATCTCAGACCTCATCCGTCAGAATATACAGAGCGCTAGTCAGGTTCAGTTAGCTTCACGTTCCATCTCAGACCTCATACGTCAGAATATACGGAGCGCTAGTCAGGTTCAGTTAGCTTCACGTTCCATCTCAGACCTCATCCGTCAGAATATACGGAGCGCTAGTCAGGTTCAGTTAGCTTCACGTTCCATCTCAGACCTCATCCGTCAGAATATACAGAGCGCTAGTCAGGTTCAGTTAGCTTCACGTTCCATCTCAGACCTCATCCGTCAGAATATACGGAACGCTAGTCAGGTTCAGTTAGCTTCACGTTCCATCTCAGACCTCATCCGTCAGAATATACAGAGCGCTAGTCAGGTTCAGTTAGCTTCACGTTCCATCTCTGACCTCATCCGTCAAAATATACAGAGCGCTGGTCAGGTTCAGTTAGCTTCACATTCCATCTCATGCCTCATCCATCAGAATATACAGAGCGCTGGTCAGGTTCAGTTAGCTTCACAATCCATCTCATGCCTCATCCATCAGAATATACAGAGCGCTAGTCAGGTTTAGTTAGCTTCACGTTCCATCTCTGACCTCATCCGTCAAAATATACAGAGCGCTGGTCAGGTTCAGTTAGCTTCACAATCCATCTCATGCCTCATCCATCAGAATATACAGAGTGCTGGTCAGGTTCAGTTAGCTTCACGTTCCATCTCAAGCCTCATCCATCAGAATATACAGAGCGCTAGTCAGGTTCAGTTAGCTTCACATTCCATCTCATGCCTCATCCATCAGAATATACAGAGCGCTAGTCAGGTTTAGTTAGCTTCACGTTCCATCTCTGACCTCATCCGTCAAAATATACAGAGCGCTGGTCAGGTTCAGTTAGCTTCACAATCCATCTCATGCCTCATCCATCAGAATATACAGAGTGCTGGTCAGGTTCAGTTAGCTTCACGTTCCATCTCAAGCCTCATCCATCAGAATATACAGAGCGCTAGTCAGGTTCAGTTAGCTTCACATTCCATCTCAGACCTCATCCGTCAGAATATACGGAGCGCTAGTCAGGTTCAGTTAGCTTCACATTCCATCTCAGACCTCATCCGTCAGAATATACGGAGCGCTAGTCAGGTTCAGTTAGCTTCACGTTCCATCTCAGACCTCATCCGTCAGAATATACAGAGCGCTAGTCAGGTTCAGTTAGCTTCACATTCCATCTCAGACCTCATCCGTCAGAATATACGGAGCGCTAGTCAGGTTCAGTTAGCTTCACGTTCCATATCAGACCTCATCCGTCAGAATATACAGAGCGCTAGTCAGGTTCAGTTAGCTTCACATTCCATCTCAGACCTCATCCGTCAGAATATACGGAGCGCTAGTCAGGTTCAGTTAGCTTCACATTCCATCTCAGACCTCATCCATCAGAATATACAGAGTGCTAGTCAGGTTCAGTTAGCTTCACGTTCCATCTCAGACCTCATCCATCAGAATATACAGAGCGCTTGTCAGGTTCAGTTAGCTTCACGTTCCATCTCAGACCTCATCCGTCAGAATATACAGAGCGCTTGTCAGGTTCAGTTAGCTTCACGTTCCATCTCAGACCTCATCCGTCAGAATATACAGAGCGCTAGTCAGGTTCAGTTAGCTTCACGTTCCATCTCAGGCCTCATCCATCAGAATATACAGAGCGCTAGTCAGGTTCAGTTAGCTTCACGTTCCATCTCAGGCCTCATCCATCAGAATATACAGAGCGCTAGTCAGGTTCAGTTAGCTTCACGTTCCATCTCAGACCTCATCCATCAGAATATACAGAGCGCTAGTCAGGTTCAGTTAGCTTCACGTTCCATCTCAGACCTCATCCATCAGAATATACAGAGCGCTAGTCAGGTTCAGTTAGCTTCACGTTCCATCTCTGACCTCATCCGTCAAAATATACAGAGCGCTGGTCAGGTTCAGTTAGCTTCACGTTCCATCTCAGACCTCATCCATCAGAATATACAGAGCGCTAGTCAGGTTCAGTTAGCTTCACGTTCCATCTCTGACCTCATCCGTCAAAATATACAGAGCGCTGGTCAGGTTCAGTTAGCTTCACATTCCATCTCATGCCTCATCCATCAGAATATACAGAGCTCTAGTCAGGTTCAGTTAGCTTCACGATCCATCTCATGCCTCATCCGTCAGAATATACAGAGCGCTAGTCAGGTTCAGTTAGCTTCACGTTCCATCTCAGGCCTCATCCATCAGAATATACAGAGCGCTAGTCAGGTTCAGTTAGCTTCACGTTCCATCTCAGACCTCATCCATCAGAATATACAGAGCGCTAGTCAGGTTCAGTTAGCTTCACGTTCCATCTCAGACCTCATCCATCAGAATATACAGAGCGCTAGTCAGGTTCAGTTAGCTTCACGTTCCATCTCAGACCTCATCCGTCAGAATATACAGAGCGCTAGTCAGGTTCAGTTAGCTTCACATTCCATCTCAGACCTCATCCGTCAGAATATACGGAGCGCTAGTCAGGTTCAGTTAGCTTCACATTCCATCTCAGACCTCATCCATCAGAATATACAGAGTGCTAGTCAGGTTCAGTTAGCTTCACGTTCCATCTCAGACCTCATCCATCAGAATATACAGAGCGCTTGTCAGGTTCAGTTAGCTTCACGTTCCATCTCAGACCTCATCCGTCAGAATATACAGAGCGCTAGTCAGGTTCAGTTAGCTTCACATTCCATCTCAGGCCTCATCCATCAGAATATACAGAGCGCTGGTCAGGTTCAGTTAGCTTCACGTTCCATCTCAGGCCTCATCCATCAGAATATACAGAGCTCTAGTCAGGTTCAGTTAGCTTCACGATCCATCTCATGCCTCATCCGTCAGAATATACAGAGCGCTAGTCAGGTTCAGTTAGCTTCACGTTCCATCTCAGGCCTCATCCATCAGAATATACAGAGCGCTAGTCAGGTTCAGTTAGCTTCACGTTCCATCTCAGACCTCATCCATCAGAATATACAGAGCGCTAGTCAGGTTCAGTTAGCTTCACGTTCCATCTCAGACCTCATCCATCAGAATATACAGAGCGCTAGTCAGGTTCAGTTAGCTTCACGTTCCATCTCTGACCTCATCCGTCAAAATATACAGAGCGCTGGTCAGGTTCAGTTAGCTTCACGTTCCATCTCATGCCTCATCCATCAGAATATGAGCGCTGGTCAGGTTCAGTTAGCTTCACAATCCATCTCATGCCTCATCCATCAGAATATACAGAGCGCTGGTCAGGTTCAGTTAGCTTCACGTTCCATCTCAGACCTCATCCGTCAGAATATACGGAGCGCTAGTCAGGTTCAGTTAGCTTCACGTTCCATCTCAGACCTCATCCGTCAGAATATACAGAGCGCTAGTCAGGTTCAGTTAGCTTCACATTCCATCTCAGACCTCATCCGTCAGAATATACAGAGCGCTAGTCAGGTTCAGTTAGCTTCACATTCCATCTCAGACCTCATCCGTCAGAATATACGGAGCGCTAGTCAGGTTCAGTTAGCTTCACATTCCATCTCAGACCTCATCCGTCAGAATATACAGAGCGCTAGTCAGGTTCAGTTAGCTTCACGTTCCATCTCAGACCTCATCCATCAGAATATACAGAGCGCTTGTCAGGTTCAGTTAGCTTCACGTTCCATCTCAGACCTCATCCGTCAGAATATACAGAGCGCTAGTCAGGTTCAGTTAGCTTCACATTCCATCTCAGGCCTCATCCATCAGAATATACAGAGCGCTGGTCAGGTTCAGTTAGCTTCACGTTCCATCTCAGGCCTCATCCATCAGAATATACAGAGCTCTAGTCAGGTTCAGTTAGCTTCACGATCCATCTCATGCCTCATCCGTCAGAATATACAGAGCGCTAGTCAGGTTCAGTTAGCTTCACATTCCATCTCAGACCTCATCCGTCAGAATATACGGAGCGCTAGTCAGGTTCAGTTAGCTTCACATTCCATCTCAGACCTCATCCATCAGAATATACAGAGTGCTAGTCAGGTTCAGTTAGCTTCACGTTCCATCTCAGACCTCATCCATCAGAATATACAGAGCGCTTGTCAGGTTCAGTTAGCTTCACGTTCCATCTCAGACCTCATCCGTCAGAATATACAGAGCGCTAGTCAGGTTCAGTTAGCTTCACATTCCATCTCAGGCCTCATCCATCAGAATATACAGAGCGCTGGTCAGGTTCAGTTAGCTTCACGTTCCATCTCAGGCCTCATCCATCAGAATATACAGAGCTCTAGTCAGGTTCAGTTAGCTTCACGATCCATCTCATGCCTCATCCGTCAGAATATACAGAGCGCTAGTCAGGTTCAGTTAGCTTCACGTTCCATCTCAGGCCTCATCCATCAGAATATACAGAGCGCTAGTCAGGTTCAGTTAGCTTCACGTTCCATCTCAGACCTCATCCATCAGAATATACAGAGCGCTAGTCAGGTTCAGTTAGCTTCACGTTCCATCTCAGACCTCATCCATCAGAATATACAGAGCGCTAGTCAGGTTCAGTTAGCTTCACGTTCCATCTCTGACCTCATCCGTCAAAATATACAGAGCGCTGGTCAGGTTCAGTTAGCTTCACATTCCATCTCATGCCTCATCCATCAGAATATACAGAGCGCTGGTCAGGTTCAGTTAGCTTCACAATCCATCTCATGCCTCATCCATCAGAATATACAGAGCGCTGGTCAGGTTCAGTTAGCTTCACGTTCCATCTCAGACCTCATCCATCAGAATATACGGAGCGCTAGTCAGGTTCAGTTAGCTTCACGTTCCATCTCAGACCTCATCCGTCAGAATATACAGAGCGCTAGTCAGGTTCAGTTAGCTTCACGTTCCATCTCAGACCTCATCCGTCAGAATATACAGAGCGCTAGTCAGGTTCAGTTAGCTTCACATTCCATCTCAGACCTCATCCGTCAGAATATACGGAGCGCTAGTCAGGTTCAGTTAGCTTCACGTTCCATCTCAGACCTCATCCGTCAGAATATACAGAGCGCTTGTCAGGTTCAGTTAGCTTCACATTCCATCTCAGACCTCATCCGTCAGAATATACAGAGCGCTAGTCAGGTTCAGTTAGCTTCACGTTCCATCTCAGACCTCATCCATCAGAATATACAGAGCGCTAGTCAGGTTCAGTTAGCTTCACGTTCCATCTCAGACCTCATCCATCAGAATATACAGAGCGCTAGTCAGGTTCAGTTAGCTTCACGTTCCATCTCTGACCTCATCCGTCAAAATATACAGAGCGCTGGTCAGGTTCAGTTAGCTTCACGTTCCATCTCATGCCTCATCCATCAGAATATACAGAGCGCTGGTCAGGTTCAGTTAGCTTCACAATCCATCTCATGCCTCATCCATCAGAATATACAGAGCGCTGGTCAGGTTCAGTTAGCTTCACGTTCCATCTCAGACCTCATCCGTCAGAATATACGGAGCGCTAGTCAGGTTCAGTTAGCTTCACGTTCCATCTCAGACCTCATCCGTCAGAATATACAGAGCGCTAGTCAGGTTCAGTTAGCTTCACGTTCCATCTCAGACCTCATCCGTCAGAATATACAGAGCGCTAGTCAGGTTCAGTTAGCTTCACATTCCATCTCAGACCTCATCCGTCAGAATATACGGAGCGCTAGTCAGGTTCAGTTAGCTTCACGTTCCATCTCAGACCTCATCCGTCAGAATATACAGAGCGCTAGTCAGGTTCAGTTAGCTTCACGTTCCATCTCAGACCTCATCCATCAGAATATACAGAGCGCTTGTCAGGTTCAGTTAGCTTCACGTTCCATCTCAGACCTCATCCGTCAGAATATACAGAGCGCTAGTCAGGTTCAGTTAGCTTCACATTCCATCTCAGGCCTCATCCATCAGAATATACAGAGCGCTGGTCAGGTTCAGTTAGCTTCACGTTCCATCTCAGGCCTCATCCATCAGAATATACAGAGCTCTAGTCAGGTTCAGTTAGCTTCACGATCCATCTCATGCCTCATCCGTCAGAATATACAGAGCGCTAGTCAGGTTCAGTTAGCTTCACATTCCATCTCAGACCTCATCCGTCAGAATATACGGAGCGCTAGTCAGGTTCAGTTAGCTTCACATTCCATCTCAGACCTCATCCATCAGAATATACAGAGTGCTAGTCAGGTTCAGTTAGCTTCACGTTCCATCTCAGACCTCATCCATCAGAATATACAGAGCGCTTGTCAGGTTCAGTTAGCTTCACGTTCCATCTCAGACCTCATCCGTCAGAATATACAGAGCGCTAGTCAGGTTCAGTTAGCTTCACATTCCATCTCAGGCCTCATCCATCAGAATATACAGAGCGCTGGTCAGGTTCAGTTAGCTTCACGTTCCATCTCAGGCCTCATCCATCAGAATATACAGAGCTCTAGTCAGGTTCAGTTAGCTTCACGATCCATCTCATGCCTCATCCGTCAGAATATACAGAGCGCTAGTCAGGTTCAGTTAGCTTCACGTTCCATCTCAGGCCTCATCCATCAGAATATACAGAGCGCTAGTCAGGTTCAGTTAGCTTCACGTTCCATCTCAGACCTCATCCATCAGAATATACAGAGCGCTAGTCAGGTTCAGTTAGCTTCACGTTCCATCTCAGACCTCATCCATCAGAATATACAGAGCGCTAGTCAGGTTCAGTTAGCTTCACGTTCCATCTCTGACCTCATCCGTCAAAATATACAGAGCGCTGGTCAGGTTCAGTTAGCTTCACATTCCATCTCATGCCTCATCCATCAGAATATACAGAGCGCTGGTCAGGTTCAGTTAGCTTCACAATCCATCTCATGCCTCATCCATCAGAATATACAGAGCGCTGGTCAGGTTCAGTTAGCTTCACGTTCCATCTCAGACCTCATCCGTCAGAATATACGGAGCGCTAGTCAGGTTCAGTTAGCTTCACGTTCCATCTCAGGCCTCATCCATCAGAATATACAGAGTGCTAGTCAGGTTCAGTTAGCTTCACGTTCCATCTCAGACCTCATCCATCAGAATATACAGAGCGCTTGTCAGGTTCAGTTAGCTTCACGTTCCATCTCAGACCTCATCCGTCAGAATATACAGAGCGCTTGTCAGGTTCAGTTAGCTTCACGTTCCATCTCAGACCTCATCCGTCAGAATATACAGAGCGCTAGTCAGGTTCAGTTAGCTTCACATTCCATCTCAGGCCTCATCCATCAGAATATACAGAGCGCTAGTCAGGTTCAGTTAGCTTCACGTTCCATCTCAGGCCTCATCCATCAGAATATACAGAGCGCTAGTCAGGTTCAGTTAGCTTCACGTTCCATCTCAGACCTCATCCATCAGAATATACAGAGCGCTAGTCAGGTTCAGTTAGCTTCACGTTCCATCTCAGACCTCATCCATCAGAATATACAGAGCGCTAGTCAGGTTCAGTTAGCTTCACGTTCCATCTCTGACCTCATCCGTCAAAATATACAGAGCGCTGGTCAGGTTCAGTTAGCTTCACGTTCCATCTCAGACCTCATCCATCAGAATATACAGAGCGCTAGTCAGGTTCAGTTAGCTTCACGTTCCATCTCTGACCTCATCCGTCAAAATATACAGAGCGCTGGTCAGGTTCAGTTAGCTTCACATTCCATCTCATGCCTCATCCATCAGAATATACAGAGCTCTAGTCAGGTTCAGTTAGCTTCACGATCCATCTCATGCCTCATCCGTCAGAATATACAGAGCGCTAGTCAGGTTCAGTTAGCTTCACGTTCCATCTCAGGCCTCATCCATCAGAATATACAGAGCGCTAGTCAGGTTCAGTTAGCTTCACGTTCCATCTCAGACCTCATCCATCAGAATATACAGAGCGCTAGTCAGGTTCAGTTAGCTTCACGTTCCATCTCAGACCTCATCCATCAGAATATACGGAGCGCTAGTCAGGTTCAGTTAGCTTCACGTTCCATCTCAGACCTCATCCGTCAGAATATACAGAGCGCTAGTCAGGTTCAGTTAGCTTCACATTCCATCTCAGACCTCATCCGTCAGAATATACGGAGCGCTAGTCAGGTTCAGTTAGCTTCACGTTCCATCTCAGACCTCATCCGTCAGAATATACAGAGCGCTAGTCAGGTTCAGTTAGCTTCACATTCCATCTCAGACCTCATCCGTCAGAATATACGGAGCGCTAGTCAGGTTCAGTTAGCTTCACATTCCATCTCAGACCTCATCCGTCAGAATATACGGAGCGCTAGTCAGGTTCAGTTAGCTTCACATTCCATCTCAGACCTCATCCATCAGAATATACAGAGTGCTAGTCAGGTTCAGTTAGCTTCACGTTCCATCTCAGACCTCATCCATCAGAATATACAGAGCGCTTGTCAGGTTCAGTTAGCTTCACGTTCCATCTCAGACCTCATCCGTCAGAATATACAGAGCGCTAGTCAGGTTCAGTTAGCTTCACATTCCATCTCAGGCCTCATCCATCAGAATATACAGAGCGCTGGTCAGGTTCAGTTAGCTTCACGTTCCATCTCAGGCCTCATCCGTCAGAATAGACAGAGCGCTAGTCAGGTTCAGTTAGCTTCACATTCCATCTCAGGCCTCATCCATCAGAATATACAGAGCGCTGGTCAGGTTCAGTTAGCTTCACGTTCCATCTCAGGCCTCATCCATCAGAATATACAGAGCTCTAGTCAGGTTCAGTTAGCTTCACGATCCATCTCATGCCTCATCCGTCAGAATATACAGAGCGCTAGTCAGGTTCAGTTAGCTTCACATTCCATCTCAGACCTCATCCGTCAGAATATACGGAGCGCTAGTCAGGTTCAGTTAGCTTCACATTCCATCTCAGACCTCATCCATCAGAATATACAGAGTGCTAGTCAGGTTCAGTTAGCTTCACGTTCCATCTCAGACCTCATCCATCAGAATATACAGAGCGCTTGTCAGGTTCAGTTAGCTTCACGTTCCATCTCAGACCTCATCCGTCAGAATATACAGAGCGCTAGTCAGGTTCAGTTAGCTTCACATTCCATCTCAGGCCTCATCCATCAGAATATACAGAGCGCTGGTCAGGTTCAGTTAGCTTCACGTTCCATCTCAGGCCTCATCCATCAGAATATACAGAGCTCTAGTCAGGTTCAGTTAGCTTCACGATCCATCTCATGCCTCATCCGTCAGAATATACAGAGCGCTAGTCAGGTTCAGTTAGCTTCACGTTCCATCTCAGGCCTCATCCATCAGAATATACAGAGCGCTAGTCAGGTTCAGTTAGCTTCACGTTCCATCTCAGACCTCATCCATCAGAATATACAGAGCGCTAGTCAGGTTCAGTTAGCTTCACGTTCCATCTCAGACCTCATCCATCAGAATATACAGAGCGCTAGTCAGGTTCAGTTAGCTTCACGTTCCATCTCTGACCTCATCCGTCAAAATATACAGAGCGCTGGTCAGGTTCAGTTAGCTTCACATTCCATCTCATGCCTCATCCATCAGAATATACAGAGCGCTGGTCAGGTTCAGTTAGCTTCACAATCCATCTCATGCCTCATCCATCAGAATATACAGAGCGCTGGTCAGGTTCAGTTAGCTTCACGTTCCATCTCAGACCTCATCCGTCAGAATATACGGAGCGCTAGTCAGGTTCAGTTAGCTTCACGTTCCATCTCAGACCTCATCCGTCAGAATATACAGAGCGCTAGTCAGGTTCAGTTAGCTTCACATTCCATCTCAGACCTCATCCGTCAGAATATACAGAGCGCTAGTCAGGTTCAGTTAGCTTCACATTCCATCTCAGACCTCATCCGTCAGAATATACGGAGCGCTAGTCAGGTTCAGTTAGCTTCACATTCCATCTCAGACCTCATCCGTCAGAATATACAGAGCGCTAGTCAGGTTCAGTTAGCTTCACGTTCCATCTCAGACCTCATCCATCAGAATATACAGAGCGCTTGTCAGGTTCAGTTAGCTTCACGTTCCATCTCAGACCTCATCCGTCAGAATATACAGAGCGCTAGTCAGGTTCAGTTAGCTTCACATTCCATCTCAGGCCTCATCCATCAGAATATACAGAGCGCTGGTCAGGTTCAGTTAGCTTCACGTTCCATCTCAGGCCTCATCCATCAGAATATACAGAGCTCTAGTCAGGTTCAGTTAGCTTCACATTCCATCTCAGACCTCATCCGTCAGAATATACAGAGCGCTAGTCAGGTTCAGTTAGCTTCACGTTCCATCTCAGACCTCATCCATCAGAATATACAGAGCGCTTGTCAGGTTCAGTTAGCTTCACGTTCCATCTCAGACCTCATCCGTCAGAATATACAGAGCGCTAGTCAGGTTCAGTTAGCTTCACATTCCATCTCAGGCCTCATCCATCAGAATATACAGAGCGCTGGTCAGGTTCAGTTAGCTTCACGTTCCATCTCAGGCCTCATCCATCAGAATATACAGAGCTCTAGTCAGGTTCAGTTAGCTTCACGATCCATCTCATGCCTCATCCGTCAGAATATACAGAGCGCTAGTCAGGTTCAGTTAGCTTCACGTTCCATCTCAGGCCTCATCCATCAGAATATACAGAGCGCTAGTCAGGTTCAGTTAGCTTCACGTTCCATCTCAGACCTCATCCATCAGAATATACAGAGCGCTAGTCAGGTTCAGTTAGCTTCATGTTCCATCTCAGACCTCATCCATCAGAATATACAGAGCGCTAGTCAGGTTCAGTTAGCTTCACGTTCCATCTCTGACCTCATCCGTCAAAATATACAGAGCGCTGGTCAGGTTCAGTTAGCTTCACAATCCATCTCAGACCTCATCCGTCAGAATATACAGAGCGCTAGTCAGGTTCAGTTAGCTTCACGTTCCATCTCAGGCCTCATCCATCAGAATATACAGAGCGCTAGTCAGGTTCAGTTAGCTTCACGTTCCATCTCAGACCTCATCCATCAGAATATACAGAGCGCTAGTCAGGTTCAGTTAGCTTCACATTCCATCTCAGACCTCATCCGTCAGAATATACAGAGCGCTAGTCAGGTTCAGTTAGCTTCACGTTCCATCTCAGACCTCATCCATCAGAATATACAGAGCGCTTGTCAGGTTCAGTTAGCTTCACGTTCCATCTCAGACCTCATCCGTCAGAATATACAGAGCGCTAGTCAGGTTCAGTTAGCTTCACATTCCATCTCAGACCTCATCCATCAGAATATACAGAGCGCTGGTCAGGTTCAGTTAGCTTCACGTTCCATCTCAGGCCTCATCCATCAGAATATACAGAGCTCTAGTCAGGTTCAGTTAGCTTCACATTCCATCTCAGACCTCATCCGTCAGAATATACAGAGCGCTAGTCAGGTTCAGTTAGCTTCACGTTCCATCTCAGACCTCATCCATCAGAATATACAGAGCGCTTGTCAGGTTCAGTTAGCTTCACGTTCCATCTCAGACCTCATCCGTCAGAATATACAGAGCGCTAGTCAGGTTCAGTTAGCTTCACATTCCATCTCAGGCCTCATCCATCAGAATATACAGAGCGCTGGTCAGGTTCAGTTAGCTTCACGTTCCATCTCAGGCCTCATCCATCAGAATATACAGAGCTCTAGTCAGGTTCAGTTAGCTTCACGATCCATCTCATGCCTCATCCGTCAGAATATACAGAGCGCTAGTCAGGTTCAGTTAGCTTCACGTTCCATCTCAGGCCTCATCCATCAGAATATACAGAGCGCTAGTCAGGTTCAGTTAGCTTCACGTTCCATCTCAGACCTCATCCATCAGAATATACAGAGCGCTAGTCAGGTTCAGTTAGCTTCATGTTCCATCTCAGACCTCATCCATCAGAATATACAGAGCGCTAGTCAGGTTCAGTTAGCTTCACGTTCCATCTCTGACCTCATCCGTCAAAATATACAGAGCGCTGGTCAGGTTCAGTTAGCTTCACATTCCATCTCATGCCTCATCCATCAGAATATACAGAGCGCTGGTCAGGTTCAGTTAGCTTCACAATCCATCTCAGACCTCATCCGTCAGAATATACAGAGCGCTAGTCAGGTTCAGTTAGCTTCACGTTCCATCTCAGGCCTCATCCATCAGAATATACAGAGCACTAGTCAGGTTCAGTTAGCTTCACGTTCCATCTCAGACCTCATCCATCAGAATATACAGAGCGCTAGTCAGGTTCAGTTAGCTTCACATTCCATCTCAGACCTCATCCGTCAGAATATACAGAGCGCTAGTCAGGTTCAGTTAGCTTCACATTCCATCTCAGACCTCATCCGTCAGAATATACGGAGCGCTAGTCAGGTTCAGTTAGCTTCACATTCCATCTCAGACCTCATCCGTCAGAATATACAGAGCGCTAGTCAGGTTCAGTTAGCTTCACGTTCCATCTCAGACCTCATCCATCAGAATATACAGAGCGCTTGTCAGGTTCAGTTAGCTTCACGTTCCATCTCAGACCTCATCCGTCAGAATATACAGAGCGCTAGTCAGGTTCAGTTAGCTTCACATTCCATCTCAGGCCTCATCCATCAGAATATACAGAGCGCTGGTCAGGTTCAGTTAGCTTCACGTTCCATCTCAGGCCTCATCCATCAGAATATACAGAGCTCTAGTCAGGTTCAGTTAGCTTCACGATCCATCTCATGCCTCATCCGTCAGAATATACAGAGCGCTAGTCAGGTTCAGTTAGCTTCACATTCCATCTCAGACCTCATCCGTCAGAATATACGGAGCGCTAGTCAGGTTCAGTTAGCTTCACATTCCATCTCAGACCTCATCCATCAGAATATACAGAGTGCTAGTCAGGTTCAGTTAGCTTCACGTTCCATCTCAGACCTCATCCATCAGAATATACAGAGCGCTTGTCAGGTTCAGTTAGCTTCACGTTCCATCTCAGACCTCATCCGTCAGAATATACAGAGCGCTAGTCAGGTTCAGTTAGCTTCACATTCCATCTCAGGCCTCATCCATCAGAATATACAGAGCGCTGGTCAGGTTCAGTTAGCTTCACGTTCCATCTCAGGCCTCATCCATCAGAATATACAGAGCTCTAGTCAGGTTCAGTTAGCTTCACGATCCATCTCATGCCTCATCCGTCAGAATATACAGAGCGCTAGTCAGGTTCAGTTAGCTTCACGTTCCATCTCAGGCCTCATCCATCAGAATATACAGAGCGCTAGTCAGGTTCAGTTAGCTTCACGTTCCATCTCAGACCTCATCCATCAGAATATACAGAGCGCTAGTCAGGTTCAGTTAGCTTCACGTTCCATCTCAGACCTCATCCATCAGAATATACAGAGCGCTAGTCAGGTTCAGTTAGCTTCACGTTCCATCTCTGACCTCATCCGTCAAAATATACAGAGCGCTGGTCAGGTTCAGTTAGCTTCACATTCCATCTCATGCCTCATCCATCAGAATATACAGAGCGCTGGTCAGGTTCAGTTAGCTTCACAATCCATCTCATGCCTCATCCATCAGAATATACAGAGCGCTGGTCAGGTTCAGTTAGCTTCACGTTCCATCTCAGACCTCATCCGTCAGAATATACGGAGCGCTAGTCAGGTTCAGTTAGCTTCACGTTCCATCTCAGACCTCATCCGTCAGAATATACAGAGCGCTAGTCAGGTTCAGTTAGCTTCACATTCCATCTCAGACCTCATCCGTCAGAATATACAGAGCGCTAGTCAGGTTCAGTTAGCTTCACATTCCATCTCAGACCTCATCCGTCAGAATATACGGAGCGCTAGTCAGGTTCAGTTAGCTTCACATTCCATCTCAGACCTCATCCGTCAGAATATACAGAGCGCTAGTCAGGTTCAGTTAGC
The DNA here is from genome assembly GCF_036934945.1 of Oncorhynchus masou masou. Taxonomy (NCBI): domain Eukaryota; kingdom Metazoa; phylum Chordata; class Actinopteri; order Salmoniformes; family Salmonidae; genus Oncorhynchus; species Oncorhynchus masou. Next base: position 32,340,379 of record NC_088225.1, read on the forward strand.
TTCACGTTCCATCTCAGACCTCATCCATCAGAATATACAGAGCGCTTGTCAGGTTCAGTTAGCTTCACGTTCCATCTCAGACCTCATCCGTCAGAATATACAGAGCGCTAGTCAGGTTCAGTTAGCTTCACATTCCATCTCAGGCCTCATCCATCAGAATATACAGAGCGCTGGTCAGGTTCAGTTAGCTTCACGTTCCATCTCAGGCCTCATCCATCAGAATATACAGAGCTCTAGTCAGGTTCAGTTAGCTTCACATTCCATCTCAGACCTCATCCGTCAGAATATACAGAGCGCTAGTCAGGTTCAGTTAGCTTCACGTTCCATCTCAGACCTCATCCATCAGAATATACAGAGCGCTTGTCAGGTTCAGTTAGCTTCACGTTCCATCTCAGACCTCATCCGTCAGAATATACAGAGCGCTAGTCAGGTTCAGTTAGCTTCACATTCCATCTCAGGCCTCATCCATCAGAATATACAGAGCGCTGGTCAGGTTCAGTTAGCTTCACGTTCCATCTCAGGCCTCATCCATCAGAATATACAGAGCTCTAGTCAGGTTCAGTTAGCTTCACGATCCATCTCATGCCTCATCCGTCAGAATATACAGAGCGCTAGTCAGGTTCAGTTAGCTTCACGTTCCATCTCAGGCCTCATCCATCAGAATATACAGAGCGCTAGTCAGGTTCAGTTAGCTTCACGTTCCATCTCAGACCTCATCCATCAGAATATACAGAGCGCTAGTCAGGTTCAGTTAGCTTCATGTTCCATCTCAGACCTCATCCATCAGAATATACAGAGCGCTAGTCAGGTTCAGTTAGCTTCACGTTCCATCTCTGACCTCATCCGTCAAAATATACAGAGCGCTGGTCAGGTTCAGTTAGCTTCACAATCCATCTCAGACCTCATCCGTCAGAATATACAGAGCGCTAGTCAGGTTCAGTTAGCTTCACGTTCCATCTCAGGCCTCATCCATCAGAATATACAGAGCGCTAGTCAGGTTCAGTTAGCTTCACGTTCCATCTCAGACCTCATCCATCAGAATATACAGAGCGCTAGTCAGGTTCAGTTAGCTTCACATTCCATCTCAGACCTCATCCGTCAGAATATACAGAGCGCTAGTCAGGTTCAGTTAGCTTCACGTTCCATCTCAGACCTCATCCATCAGAATATACAGAGCGCTTGTCAGGTTCAGTTAGCTTCACGTTCCATCTCAGACCTCATCCGTCAGAATATACAGAGCGCTAGTCAGGTTCAGTTAGCTTCACATTCCATCTCAGACCTCATCCATCAGAATATACAGAGCGCTGGTCAGGTTCAGTTAGCTTCACGTTCCATCTCAGGCCTCATCCATCAGAATATACAGAGCTCTAGTCAGGTTCAGTTAGCTTCACATTCCATCTCAGACCTCATCCGTCAGAATATACAGAGCGCTAGTCAGGTTCAGTTAGCTTCACGTTCCATCTCAGACCTCATCCATCAGAATATACAGAGCGCTTGTCAGGTTCAGTTAGCTTCACGTTCCATCTCAGACCTCATCCGTCAGAATATACAGAGCGCTAGTCAGGTTCAGTTAGCTTCACATTCCATCTCAGGCCTCATCCATCAGAATATACAGAGCGCTGGTCAGGTTCAGTTAGCTTCACGTTCCATCTCAGGCCTCATCCATCAGAATATACAGAGCTCTAGTCAGGTTCAGTTAGCTTCACGATCCATCTCATGCCTCATCCGTCAGAATATACAGAGCGCTAGTCAGGTTCAGTTAGCTTCACGTTCCATCTCAGGCCTCATCCATCAGAATATACAGAGCGCTAGTCAGGTTCAGTTAGCTTCACGTTCCATCTCAGACCTCATCCATCAGAATATACAGAGCGCTAGTCAGGTTCAGTTAGCTTCATGTTCCATCTCAGACCTCATCCATCAGAATATACAGAGCGCTAGTCAGGTTCAGTTAGCTTCACGTTCCATCTCTGACCTCATCCGTCAAAATATACAGAGCGCTGGTCAGGTTCAGTTAGCTTCACATTCCATCTCATGCCTCATCCATCAGAATATACAGAGCGCTGGTCAGGTTCAGTTAGCTTCACAATCCATCTCAGACCTCATCCGTCAGAATATACAGAGCGCTAGTCAGGTTCAGTTAGCTTCACGTTCCATCTCAGGCCTCATCCATCAGAATATACAGAGCGCTAGTCAGGTTCAGTTAGCTTCACGTTCCATCTCAGACCTCATCCATCAGAATATACAGAGCGCTAGTCAGGTTCAGTTAGCTTCACGTTCCATCTCAGACCTCATCCATCAGAATATACAGAGCGCTAGTCAGGTTCAGTTAGCTTCACGTTCCATCTCTGACCTCATCCGTCAAAATATACAGAGCGCTGGTCAGGTTCAGTTAGCTTCACGTTCCATCTCAGACCTCATCCATCAGAATATACAGAGCGCTAGTCAGGTTCAGTTAGCTTCACGTTCCATCTCTGACCTCATCCGTCAAAATATACAGAGCGCTGGTCAGGTTCAGTTAGCTTCACATTCCATCTCATGCCTCATCCATCAGAATATACAGAGCTCTAGTCAGGTTCAGTTAGCTTCACGATCCATCTCAGACCTCATCCATCAGTATATACAGAGCGCTAGTCAGGTTCAGTTAGCTTCACGTTCCATCTCAGACCTCATCCATCAGAATATACGGAGCGCTAGTCAGGTTCAGTTAGCTTCACGTTCCATCTCAGACCTCATCCGTCAGAATATACAGAGCGCTAGTCAGGTTCAGTTAGCTTCACATTCCATCTCAGACCTCATCCGTCAGAATATACGGAGCGCTAGTCAGGTTCAGTTAGCTTCACATTCCATCTCAGACCTCATCCGTCAGAATATACAGAGCGCTAGTCAGAGCGCTAGTCAGTTCAGTTAGCTTCACATTCCATCTCAGACCTCATCCGTCAGAATATACGGAGCGCTAGTCAGGTTCAGTTAGCTTCACATTCCATCTCAGACCTCATCCGTCAGAATATACAGAGCGCTAGTCAGGTTCAGTTAGCTTCACATTCCATCTCAGGCCTCATCCATCAGAATATACAGAGCGCTGGTCAGGTTCAGTTAGCTTCACGTTCCATCTCAGGCCTCATCCATCAGAATATACAGAGCTCTAGTCAGGTTCAGTTAGCTTCACGATCCATCTCATGCCTCATCCGTCAGAATATACAGAGCGCTAGTCAGGTTCAGTTAGCTTCACGTTCCATCTCAGGCCTCATCCATCAGAATATACAGAGCGCTAGTCAGGTTCAGTTAGCTTCACGTTCCATCTCAGACCTCATCCATCAGAATATACAGAGCGCTAGTCAGGTTCAGTTAGCTTCATGTTCCATCTCAGACCTCATCCATCAGAATATACAGAGCGCTAGTCAGGTTCAGTTAGCTTCACGTTCCATCTCTGACCTCATCCGTCAAAATATACAGAGCGCTGGTCAGGTTCAGTTAGCTTCACAATCCATCTCAGACCTCATCCGTCAGAATATACAGAGCGCTAGTCAGGTTCAGTTAGCTTCACGTTCCATCTCAGGCCTCATCCATCAGAATATACAGAGCGCTAGTCAGGTTCAGTTAGCTTCACGTTCCATCTCAGACCTCATCCATCAGAATATACAGAGCGCTAGTCAGGTTCAGTTAGCTTCACATTCCATCTCAGACCTCATCCGTCAGAATATACAGAGCGCTAGTCAGGTTCAGTTAGCTTCACGTTCCATCTCAGACCTCATCCATCAGAATATACAGAGCGCTTGTCAGGTTCAGTTAGCTTCACGTTCCATCTCAGACCTCATCCGTCAGAATATACAGAGCGCTAGTCAGGTTCAGTTAGCTTCACATTCCATCTCAGACCTCATCCATCAGAATATACAGAGCGCTGGTCAGGTTCAGTTAGCTTCACGTTCCATCTCAGGCCTCATCCATCAGAATATACAGAGCTCTAGTCAGGTTCAGTTAGCTTCACATTCCATCTCAGACCTCATCCGTCAGAATATACAGAGCGCTAGTCAGGTTCAGTTAGCTTCACGTTCCATCTCAGACCTCATCCATCAGAATATACAGAGCGCTTGTCAGGTTCAGTTAGCTTCACGTTCCATCTCAGACCTCATCCGTCAGAATATACAGAGCGCTAGTCAGGTTCAGTTAGCTTCACATTCCATCTCAGGCCTCATCCATCAGAATATACAGAGCGCTGGTCAGGTTCAGTTAGCTTCACGTTCCATCTCAGGCCTCATCCATCAGAATATACAGAGCTCTAGTCAGGTTCAGTTAGCTTCACGATCCATCTCATGCCTCATCCGTCAGAATATACAGAGCGCTAGTCAGGTTCAGTTAGCTTCACGTTCCATCTCAGGCCTCATCCATCAGAATATACAGAGCGCTAGTCAGGTTCAGTTAGCTTCACGTTCCATCTCAGACCTCATCCATCAGAATATACAGAGCGCTAGTCAGGTTCAGTTAGCTTCATGTTCCATCTCAGACCTCATCCATCAGAATATACAGAGCGCTAGTCAGGTTCAGTTAGCTTCACGTTCCATCTCTGACCTCATCCGTCAAAATATACAGAGCGCTGGTCAGGTTCAGTTAGCTTCACATTCCATCTCATGCCTCATCCATCAGAATATACAGAGCGCTGGTCAGGTTCAGTTAGCTTCACAATCCATCTCAGACCTCATCCGTCAGAATATACAGAGCGCTAGTCAGGTTCAGTTAGCTTCACGTTCCATCTCAGGCCTCATCCATCAGAATATACAGAGCGCTAGTCAGGTTCAGTTAGCTTCACGTTCCATCTCAGACCTCATCCATCAGAATATACAGAGCGCTAGTCAGGTTCAGTTAGCTTCACGTTCCATCTCAGACCTCATCCATCAGAATATACAGAGCGCTAGTCAGGTTCAGTTAGCTTCACGTTCCATCTCTGACCTCATCCGTCAAAATATACAGAGCGCTGGTCAGGTTCAGTTAGCTTCACGTTCCATCTCAGACCTCATCCATCAGAATATACAGAGCGCTAGTCAGGTTCAGTTAGCTTCACGTTCCATCTCTGACCTCATCCGTCAAAATATACAGAGCGCTGGTCAGGTTCAGTTAGCTTCACATTCCATCTCATGCCTCATCCATCAGAATATACAGAGCTCTAGTCAGGTTCAGTTAGCTTCACGATCCATCTCAGACCTCATCCATCAGTATATACAGAGCGCTAGTCAGGTTCAGTTAGCTTCACGTTCCATCTCAGACCTCATCCATCAGAATATACGGAGCGCTAGTCAGGTTCAGTTAGCTTCACGTTCCATCTCAGACCTCATCCGTCAGAATATACAGAGCGCTAGTCAGGTTCAGTTAGCTTCACATTCCATCTCAGACCTCATCCGTCAGAATATACGGAGCGCTAGTCAGGTTCAGTTAGCTTCACGTTCCATCTCAGACCTCATCCGTCAGAATATACAGAGCGCTAGTCAGGTTCAGTTAGCTTCACATTCCATCTCAGACCTCATCCGTCAGAATATACGGAGCGCTAGTCAGGTTCAGTTAGCTTCACATTCCATCTCAGACCTCATCCGTCAGAATATACGGAGCGCTAGTCAGGTTCAGTTAGCTTCACATTCCATCTCAGACCTCATCCATCAGAATATACAGAGTGCTAGTCAGGTTCAGTTAGCTTCATGTTCCATCTCAGACCTCATCCATCAGAATATACAGAGCGCTTGTCAGGTTCAGTTAGCTTCACGTTCCATCTTAGACCTCATCCGTCAGAATATACAGAGCGCTAGTCAGGTTCAGTTAGCTTCACATTCCATCTCAGGCCTCATCCATCAGAATATACAGAGCGCTGGTCAGGTTCAGTTAGCTTCACGTTCCATCTCTGTCCTCATCCATCAGAATATACAGAGCGCTAGTCAGGTTCAGTTAGCTTCACGTTCCATCTCTGACCTCATCTGTCAAAATATACAGAGCGCTGGTCAGGTTCAGTTAGCTTCACATTCCATCTCATGCCTCATCCATCAGAATATACAGAGCGCTGGTCAGGTTCAGTTAGCTTCACAATCCATCTCATGCCTCATCCATCAGAATATACAGAGCGCTGGTCAGGTTCAGTTAGCTTCACGTTCCATCTCAAGCCTCATCCATCAGAATATACAGAGCGCTAGTCAGGTTCAGTTAGCTTCACATTCCATCTCAGACCTCATCCGTCAGAATATACAGAGCGCTAGTCAGGTTCAGTTAGCTTCACATTCCATCTCAGACCTCATCCGTCAGAATATACGGAGCGCTAGTCAGGTTCAGTTAGCTTCACGTTCCATCTCAGACCTCATCCGTCAGAATATACAGAGCGCTAGTCAGGTTCAGTTAGCTTCACATTCCATCTCAGACCTCATCCGTCAGAATATACGGAGCGCTAGTCAGGTTCAGTTAGCTTCACATTCCATCTCAGACCTCATCCGTCAGAATATACGGAGCGCTAGTCAGGTTCAGTTAGCTTCACGTTCCATCTCAGACCTCATCCGTCAGAATATACAGAGCGCTAGTCAGGTTCAGTTAGCTTCACATTCCATCTCAGACCTCATCCGTCAGAATATACGGAGCGCTAGTCATGTTCAGTTAGCTTCACGTTCCATCTCAGACCTCATCCGTCAGAATATACAGAGCGCTAGTCAGGTTCAGTTAGCTTCACATTCCATCTCAGACCTCATCCGTCAGAATATACGGAGCGCTAGTCAGGTTCAGTTAGCTTCACATTCCATCTCAGACCTCATCCATCAGAATATACAGAGTGCTAGTCAGGTTCAGTTAGCTTCACGTTCCATCTCAGACCTCATCCATCAGAATATACAGAGCGCTTGTCAGGTTCAGTTAGCTTCACGTTCCATCTCAGACCTCATCCGTCAGAATATACAGAGCGCTAGTCAGGTTCAGTTAGCTTCACATTCCATCTCAGGCCTCATCCATCAGAATATACAGAGCGCTGGTCAGGTTCAGTTAGCTTCACGTTCCATCTCAGGCCTCATCCATCAGAATATACAGAGCTCTAGTCAGGTTCAGTTAGCTTCACGATCCATCTCATGCCTCATCCGTCAGAATATACAGAGCGCTAGTCAGGTTCAGTTAGCTTCACGTTCCATCTCAGGCCTCATCCATCAGAATATACAGAGCGCTAGTCAGGTTCAGTTAGCTTCACGTTCCATCTCAGACCTCATCCATCAGAATATACAGAGCGCTAGTCAGGTTCAGTTAGCTTCACGTTCCATCTCAGACCTCATCCATCAGAATATACAGAGCGCTAGTCAGGTTCAGTTAGCTTCACGTTCCATCTCTGACCTCATCCGTCAAAATATACAGAGCGCTGGTCAGGTTCAGTTAGCTTCACATTCCATCTCATGCCTCATCCATCAGAATATACAGAGCGCTGGTCAGGTTCAGTTAGCTTCACAATCCATCTCATGCCTCATCCATCAGAATATACAGAGCGCTGGTCAGGTTCAGTTAGCTTCACGTTCCATCTCAAGCCTCATCCATCAGAATATACAGAGCGCTAGTCAGGTTCAGTTAGATTCACGTTCCATCTCATGCCTCATCCGTCAGAATATACAGAGCGCTAGTCAGGTTCAGTTAGCTTCACGTTCCATCTCAAGCCTCATCCATCAGAATATACGGAGCGCTAGTCAGGTTCAGTTAGCTTCACGTTCCATCTCAAGCCTCATCCATCAGAATATACGGAGCGCTAGTCAGGTTCAGTTAGCTTCACGTTCCATCTCATGCCTCATCCATCAGAATATACAGAGCGCTGGTCAGGTTCAGTTAGCTTCACGTTCCATCTCAAGCCTCATCCATCAGAATATACGGAGCGCTAGTCAGGTTCAGTTAGCTTCACGTTCCATCTCATGCCTCATCCATCAGAATATACAGAGCGCTGGTCAGGTTCAGTTAGCTTCACGTTCCATCTCAAGCCTCATCCATCAGAATATACAGAGCGCTGGTCAGGTTCAGTTAGCTTCACGATCCATCTCATGCCTCATCCATCAGAATATACGGAGCGCTGGTCAGGTTCAGTTAGCTTCACGTTCCATCTCATGCCTCATCCATCAGAATATACAGAGCGCTGGTCAGGTTCAGTTAGCTTCACGTTCCATCTCAGACCTCATCCGTCAGAATATACAGAGCGCTAGTCAGGTTCAGTTAGCTTCACATTCCATCTCAGGCCTCATCCGTCAGAATATACAGAGCGCTGGTCAGGTTCAGTTAGCTTCACGTTCCATCTCAGGCCTCATCCATCAGAATATACAGAGCTCTAGTCAGGTTCAGTTAGCTTCACGATCCATCTCATGCCTCATCCGTCAGAATATACAGAGCGCTAGTCAGGTTCAGTTAGCTTCATGTTCCATCTCAGGCCTCATCCATCAGAATATACAGAGCGCTAGTCAGGTTCAGTTAGCTTCACGTTCCATCTCAGACCTCATCCATCAGAATATACAGAGCGCTAGTCAGGTTCAGTTAGCTTCACGTTCCATCTCAGACCTCATCCATCAGAATATACAGAGCGCTAGTCAGGTTCAGTTAGCTTCACGTTCCATCTCTGACCTCATCCGTCAAAATATACAGAGCGCTGGTCAGGTTCAGTTAGCTTCACATTCCATCTCATGCCTCATCCATCAGAATATACAGAGCGCTGGTCAGGTTCAGTTAGCTTCACGTTCCATCTCAAGCCTCATCCATCAGAATATACAGAGCGCTAGTCAGGTTCAGTTAGATTCACGTTCCATCTCATGCCTCATCCGTCAGAATATACAGAGCGCTAGTCAGGTTCAGTTAGCTTCACGTTCCATCTCAAGCCTCATCCATCAGAATATACGGAGCGCTAGTCAGGTTCAGTTAGCTTCACGTTCCATCTCATGCCTCATCCATCAGAATATACAGAGCGCTGGTCAGGTTCAGTTAGCTTCACGTTCCATCTCAAGCCTCATCCATCAGAATATACGGAGCGCTAGTCAGGTTCAGTTAGCTTCACGTTCCATCTCATGCCTCATCCATCAGAATATACAGAGCGCTGGTCAGGTTCAGTTAGCTTCACGATCCATCTCAGGCCTCATCCGTCAGAATATACAGAGCGCTAGTCATCAGGAAGATACAAAAGCCCAGAGATGACATCATGTTAAGATCCCAACTTATTTATCTCGTGATCATGACATAAACGTTTTTGTTGTTGTTGAGCTGACAAGATAAACTCTATAACTAGGAGTGGACATATTGATAATAAATTGACGTTGTGGCTCAGGCATAACCCATTTTTGTTGTTGTAGACCCGGACAAACATACCTGATTTAGGTAGCTGACAAGTTGAGTCGGGTGTGTTTGTCTGGGGACACAATAAAACTGTACTGTTGTAGTAATAACTGAGGGATGTCTCCTTTCATATCTGGAAAAGGACAAAGTAGAAGTAGAGAGATGTGAATTAATAATAATTGGTTGGATTTATATAGCATTCTTCTACCACCTGAGGTGAGGTACTCAAAGTGCTTTACATAGTAGTGGGAAACTCACCTCATCCACCATCAATGAGCTGCATCCAGCTTCTTCACCAAGTTGTCTGGAGTTGTCTTAAAGTAACCCAGTACCAGGCTGTGCATAGGGGGTAAATTGTGGCAAAATTAACGTTATCCAAACATGGGTCTAATTTATTTTATTTTTTTCCTGGTTTTCTTATACTGTGTCTCTCAGATATAGGACAGACACTTCAAAACCTTGTTCCTTAGGATTTATTTTCTGACTGTCTGTTTTGCCGTTTATAAACACGTTATTCAATGCTTTTCTATGGGCTTTAGCGGAAAAGGCCAAATTAGACCTAGAGGGGTTAAAATGGCTGTGTTTTATTGGAATTTGTGCATGTTTAGAGCGCCACCATTAGATAAAAGCAATGACAATTTATTATGATTTTTTATTTATTTTTTTGCAAATCTCTTATTCCCCAGCATGGGGACAATTCGGGAACCAAAACCAAAAAATACCAAAAAACTGACATATTTTGTATGTCTTTTCTTTGACTGCTGTTGCTCTGTCTTAGTTATGTTGTTGTACCAGAATCCCCCGGGTTCTTATGTGTTTGTAAGGACTTCTAGTTTTGAAATTAAAAAATGTATCTCATGAAGGTAGTTTACAATATATGTGTTGCTTAGAAAATGCCACCAGAGGGCGCCAGAGTTTTAACTGTTTTGTCCTTCTATTTTCTACTGGGGTTGAGCACCAATGGCATCTAAATATTTTACTAAATATTATGTAGAAAAATGGTAGTAATGTAAGTAAAAGCAAATAATAATGTACATGTATTTCTCACAATAGTGCATATGTTGGGGCTTGTAGATTATGACGCTACATGCTTTGTTGTTTAACAGTCTCTGTTTAACAGTCTCCACTGACCTACAATGGCCCCATCTGTTTAACAGTCTCCACTGATCTACAATGCCCCCATCTGTTTAACAGTCTCCACTGATCTACAATGGCCCCATCTGTTTAACAGTCTCCACTGATCTACAATGGCCCCATCTGTTTAACAGTCTCCACTGATCTACAATGCCCCCATCTGTTTAACAGTCTCCACTGATCTACAATGGCCCCATCTGTTTAACAGTCTCCACTGATCTACAATGGCCCCATCTGTTTAACAGTCTCTATAATGGCCCCATCTGTTTAACAGTCTCCACTGACCTACAATGGCCCCATCTGTGAAAGAGTGTCTCCTGGCCGTTCTGGATGATCTCGGCTCTGACGAGCTGAAGAGATTTAAGTGGCATCTGACTACAGAAAACCAGCTGGATGGCTTCCCTCACATTCCAAAGGGCCAGCTGGAGACATCTGACAGACTGGACATAGTGGATCAGATGGTGCAGTACTACAGGGGGAATGTGGCTGTGCAGATCACACTGGACATCCTGAAGAAGATTAGCCGCAACGACCTCGCTGAGAAGCTGAACTGTCCAATAGGTAATTCAGAATTCTTGTGTCTATAAGGTTTTGAGCAAATATATATATATATATTCTATTGTTTTGTTGAAATTCTATATATTTTCTTAAATAAGTTATACAGTATTTGTATGTTTGTGATTGACGAACTGGTAAAATGATACTTTTTCTTTGAAATGTGCATTAATTTCATGTGCTTAGATTGTTTTCCTCCAATAACCAGATATATTGTAAAATAAAAAAATGTATATTTGTGTTTATTGTGTACTGTTGAGCATCGAGAGAACAACACATGCTTGCTAACTATTCTATACCCATTGTCCATCGTCAGGTCCTTCAGATGAAGATGGGGAGAAGTTCCAACATGAATTTAAACTGAAAGTAAAAAAGAAGTTTCAGCATGTATTCAACGGGGTACCAAAGCAGGGCCATAAGCAACTTCTCAATGAGATCTACACAGAGCTCTACATCACAGAGGGTGGAAGTGGAGAGGTCAATCAGGAACATGAGGTGAGACAGATCGAGATCACGTCCAAGAATCCAGCAAGACCAGAGGCTAAAATCCTCTGCAATGACATCTTCAAACAATCATCAGGACAAGACAAACCTATCAGAACTGTGCTGACAAAGGGAGTCGCCGGCATTGGAAAAACAGTCTCTGTGCAGAAGTTCATTCTGGACTGGGCTGAAGGGAAAGCCAATCAGGATATCCAATTCGTAATTTCACTCCCTTTTCGGGAGCTGAATTTGATGAGGGGGGAAAAGTACAGTTTTGTAGGACTTCTACATAAATGTGTCTTAGAGAATGGAGTGATTGAGAGGGACTTTTTGAATCACATTTTAACAAAATTGCAAAAACCGGTAAACCACAATGACAGCAAGTACAAAGTTGTATTTGTCCTTGATGGTCTGGATGAGTGCCGACTGACCCTCGACTACGAGACCGGTAAGAGCTGGAGTGATGTCACAGAGCCAACCTCAGTGGACGTGCTGCTGACAAACCTCATCAAGGGAAATCTGCTTCCCTCTGCTCTCCTCTGGATAACCTCCCGACCCGCAGCAACCAATCACATCCCTCCTGAGTGTGTTGACCAGGTGACAGAGGTACGAGGGTTCAATGACCCGCAGAAGGAGGAGTACTTCAGGAAGAGATTCAGTGATGAGGACCTGGCCAGCAGAATCATCTCACACATAAAGACATCAAGGAGCCTCCACATCATGTGCCACATTCCAGTCTTCTGTTGGATCTTAGCTGCAGTTCTGGAGCATGTGTTGAGTACAGATGAGAATGAAGAGATGCCCAAGACTCTGACTCAATTATTTATTGGGTTACTGATGTTTCAGACCAAACAGATGAATGATAAATATCACAAGAAAGGTGAGCGAGATCCACGCAGGGATAAAGAGAGCTTCATGGCACTGGGGAAACTTGCTTTTAACCAGCTGGAAAATGGCAACCTCATTTTCTATGAGGCGGACCTGGAAAAGTATGGCATTGATGTCACCGAAGCCTCAGTGAACTCAGGAGTGTGTACCCAGCTCTTTAGACAGGACTATGGGCCGTTCCAGGACAAGGTGTACTGCTTTGTGCATCTGAGCGTTCAGGAGTTTCTGGCTGCGTTATACGTTTTCCTCTCCTTCAACAACAGCCATGTCAACCCGATGACCGACGACCGATCCTTCATCAGAAAATGTCTAGTGAAGTTGAATCCTGCCATCACCTTCCACACGATTGCAGTGGATAAAGCCTTACAGAGTGAGAATGGACACCTGGACCTGTTCCTCCGCTTCCTTCTGGGCCTCTCACTGGAGTCCAATCAGACTCACTTACAGGGCCTACTGACACAGACAAGAAGCACCAGAAGCAGCTCACGGGGCCACGAGAAAACAGTCAAGTACATCAAGAAGAAGATCAGGAACACTCCCTCTCCAGAGAGGAGCATCAATCTGTTCCACTGTCTGAATGAACTGAATGACCATTCTCTAGTGGAGGAGATCCAAAGATACCTGCATTCAGGAAATCTGTCCAAAACCAAACTATCACCTGCACAGTGGTCAGCTCTGGTCTTTGTGTTGCTGACTTCAGAAGAGGAGCTGGATGTGTTTGACCTGAAGAAATACTCCAGATCAGAGGAAGGTCTTCTGAGGCTGCTGCCAGTGGTCAAAGCCTCCAGAGCTGTTCTGTAAATACACGTTAAAAGAGTATATATACAGTACGGGTCAATAGTTTGGACACACCTACTCATTTAAAGGGTTTTTCTTTATTTTTAAAAATTATTTTTTTCCACATTGTAGAATAATAGTAAAGACATAAAAACTATGAAATAACACATATGGAATCATGTAGTAAACAAAAAAGTGTTAAACAAATCTAAATATATTTAGTAGCCACCCTTTGCCTTGATGACAGCTTTGCACACTCTTGGCATTCTCTCAACCAGCTTCATGAGGAATGCTTTTCCAACAGTCTTGAAGGAGTACCCACATATGCTGAGCACCTTTTGGCTGCTTTCCTTCACTCTGCAGTCCATCTCATCCCAAACCATCTCAATTGAGTTGAGGTCGGGTGATTGTGGAGGCCAGGTCATCTGATGGGCAACTTCATCACTCTCATTGGTCAAATAGGCCTTACACAGCCTGGAGGTGTGTTTTAGTTCATTGTCCTGTTGAGAAACAAATGATAGTCCCGCTATGTGCAAACCAGATGGGATGCCGTTTCGCTGCAGAATGCTGTGGTAGCCATGCTGGTTAAGTGTACCTTGAATCGTAAATAAATCACCGACAGCGTCACCAGCAAAATACCATCACACCTCCTCCTCCATGCTTCACGGTGGGAACCACACATGCAGAGATCATCCGTTCACCTACTCTGTGTCTCACAAAGACACGTCAGTTGGAAAAAAATCTCAAAATTGGACTCATCAGACCAAAAGACAGATTTCCACCTTGTCTAATGTCCATTGCTCGTCTTTCTTGGCCCAAGCAAGTCTCTTCTTATTATTGGTGTCCTTTAGTAGTGGTTTATTTGCAGCAATCGACCATGAAGGGCTGATTCACGCAGTCTCCTCTGAGCAGTTGATGTTGAGATGTGTCTGTTAATTGAACTCTGTGAAGCATTGAGTTGGGCTGCAATCTGAGGTGCAGTTAACTCTAATGAACTTATCCTCTGCAGCAGAAGTAACTCTGGGTCTTCCTTTCCTGTGGTGGTTCCTCATGAGAGCCAGTTTCATTATAGAGCTTGATGATTTTTG
>NC_088225.1:32359603-32367103 GCF_036934945.1 Oncorhynchus masou masou
GACTGATTCTGTGTGAAGTCAATAACACCGAATGGTCCTTTCCTGGTAGACTGATTCTGTGTGAAGTCAATAACACCGAATGGTCCTTTCCTGGTAGACTGATTCTGTGTGAAGGCAATAACACCGAATGGTCCTTTCCTGGTAGACTGATTCTGTGTGAAGTCAATAACACCGAATGGTCCTTTCCTGGTAGACTGATTCTGTGTGAAGTCAATAACACCGAATGGACCTTTCCTGGTAGACTGATTCTGTGTGAAGTCAATAACACCGAATGGTCCTTTCCTGGTAGACTGATTCTGTGTGAAGTCAATAACACCGAATGGTCCTTTCCTGGTAGACTGATTCTGTGTGAAGTCAATAACACCGAATGGTCCTTTCCTGGTAGACACTCGGCCGGGTAAAGACAAATAAACCTGGTTGTTTTAAAAACTGTTAAATGTTGTTTTTTTTTCACATATAAGAAGAATGACAGTTAAAGTTGCAGGTCTGTGACGGTGAAACGGCCATGTTTGTTTAACGACATTACAGCGACAAAGAGGTCACTTCTAACAACATCAAAACAGTTTATTCCCTCAGACATCATTTCACAACAGCAGAGTCCTGACTACCGTTATGTTCCCCCATGATGCTGGTGTGATATAACAGAGTCTGGACTACCGTTATGTTCCCCCATGATGCTGGTGTGATATAACAGAGTCTGGACTACCGTTATGTTCCCCCATGATGCTGGTGTTATATAACAGAGTCTGGACTACCGTAATGTTCCCCCATGATGCTGGTGTGATATAACAGAGTCTGGACTACCGTTATGTTCCCCCATGATGCTGGTGTGATATAACAGAGTCTGGACTACCGTTATGTTCCCCATGATGCTGGTGTGATATAACAGAGTCTGGACTACTGCTATGTTTTCCCATGATGCTGGTGTGATATAACAGAGTCTGGACTACCGTTATGTTCCCCCATGATGCTGGTGTGATATAACAGAGTCTGGACTACCGTTATGTTCCCCATGATGCTGGTGTGATATAACAGAGTCTGGACTACTGCTATGTTCCCCCATGATGCTGGTGTGATATAACAGAGTCTGGACTACCGTTATGTTCCCCCATGATGCTGGTGTGATATAACAGAGTCTGGACTACCGTTATGTTTCCCCATGATGCTGGTGTGATATAGCAGAGTCTGGACTACCGTTATGTTCCCCCATGATGCTGGTGTGATATAACAGAGTCTGGACTACCGTTATGTTCCCCCATGATGCTGGTGTGATATAACAGAGTCTGGACTACCGTTATGTTCCCCCATGATGCTGGTGTGATATAACAGAGTCTGGACTACCGTTATGTTCCCCCATGATGCTGGTGTGATATAACAGAGTCTGGACTACCGTTATGTTCCCCCATGATGCTGGTGTGATATAACAGAGTCTGGACTACCGTTATGTTCCCCATGATGCTGGTGTAATATAACAGAGTCTGGACTACTGCTATGTTCCCCCATGATGCTGGTGTGATATAACAGAGTCCTGACTACCGTTATGTTCCCCCATGATGCTGGTGTGATATAACAGAGTCTGGACTACCGTTATGTTCCCACATGATGCTGGTGTGATATAACAGAGTCTGGACTACTGTTATGTTTCCATGATGCTGGTGTGATATAACAGAGTGTGGACTACTGTTATGTTTCCATGACGCTGGTGTGATATAACAGAGTCTGGACTACCGTTATGTTTCCATGACGCTGGTGTGATATAACAGAGTCTGGACTACTGTTATGTTTCCATGACGCTGGTGTGATATAACAGAGTCTGGACTACCGTTATGTTTCCATGACGCTGGTGTGATATAACAGAGTCTGGACTACCGTTATGTTTCCCCATGACGCTGGTGTGATATAACAGAGTCTGGACTACCGTTATGTTTCCATGACGCTGGTGTGATATAACAGAGTCTGGACTACCGTTATGTTTCCCCATGATGCTGGTGTGATATAACAGAGTCTGGACTACCGTTATGTTCCCCCATGATGCTGGTGTGATATAACAGAGTCTGGACTACCGTTATGTTTCCCCATGATGCTGGTGTGATATAACAGAGTCTGGACTACCGTTATGTTTCCCCATGATGCTGGTGTGATATAACAGAGTCTGGACTACCGTTATGTTCCCCCATGATGCTGGTGTGATATAACAGAGTGTGGACTACTGTTATGTTTCCATGATGCTGGTGTGATATAACAGAGTGTGGACTACTGTTATGTTTCCATGACGCTGGTGTGATATAACAGAGTCTGGACTACCGTTATGTTTCCATGACGCTGGTGTGATATAACAGAGTCTGGACTACCGTTATGTTTCCATGACGCTGGTGTGATATAACAGAGTCTGGACTACCGTTATGTTTCCCCATGATGCTGGTGTGATATAACAGAGTCTGGACTACTGTTATGTTTCCATGACGCTGGTGTGATATAACAGAGTCTGGACTACCGTTATGTTCCCCCATGATGCTGGTGTGATATAACAGAGTCTGGACTACTGTTATGTTCCCCCATGATGCTGGTGTGATATAACAGAGTCTGGACTACCGTTATGTTCCCCCATGATGCTGGTGTGATATAACAGAGTCTGGACTACCGTTATGTTCCCCCATGATGCTGGTGTGATATAACAGAGTCTGGACTACCGTTATGTTCCCCCATGATGCTGGTGTGATATAACAGAGTCTGGACTACCGTTATGTTCCCCCATGATGCTGGTGTGATATAACAGAGTCTGGACTACCGTTATGTTCCCCCATGATGCTGGTGTGATATAACAGAGTCTGGACTACCGTTATGTTCCCCCATGATGCTGGTGTGATATAACAGAGTCTGGACTACCGTTATGTTCCCCCATGATGCTGGTGTGATATAACAGAGTCTGGACTACTGCTATGTTCCCCCATGATGCTGGTGTGATATAACAGAGTCTGGACTACCGTTATGTTCCCCCATGATGCTGGTGTGATATAACAGAGTCTGGACTACCGTTATGTTTCCCCATGATGCTGGTGTGATATAACAGAGTCTGGACTACCGTTATGTTCCCCCATGATGCTGGTGTGATATAACAGAGTCTGGACTACCGTTATGTTCCCCCATGATGCTGGTGTGATATAACAGAGTCTGGACTACCGTTATGTTCCCCATGATGCTCCCCCATGATGCTGGTGTGATATAACAGAGTCTGGACTACCGTTATGTTCCCCCATGATGCTGGTGTGATATAACAGAGTCTGGACTACCGTTATGTTCCCCCATGATGCTGGTGTGAAATAATAGAGTCTGGACTACCGTTATGTTCCCCCATGATGCTGGTGTGATATAACAGAGTCTGGACTACCGTTATGTTCCCCCATGATGCTGGTGTGATATAACAGAGTCTGGACTACCGTTATGTTCCCCCATGATGCTGGTGTGATATAACAGAGTCTGAACTACCGTTATGTTCCCCCATGATGCTGGTGTGATATAACAGAGTCTGGACTACCGTTATGTTCCCCCATGATGCTGGTGTGATATAACAGAGTCTGGACTACCGTTATGTTCCCCCATGATGCTGGTGTGATATAACAGAGTCTGGACTACCGTTATGTTTCCCCGTGATGCTGGTGTGATATAACAGAGTCTGGACTACCGTTATGTTCCCCCATGATGCTGGTGTGATATAACAGAGTCCTGACTACCGTTATGTTCCCCCATGATGCTGGTGTGATATAACAGAGTCTGGACTACCGTTATGTTTCCCCGTGATGCTGGTGTGATATAACAGAGTCTGGACTACTGTTATGTTTCCATGACGCTGGTGTGATATAACAGAGTCTGGACTACCGTTATGTTCCCCCATGATGCTGGTGTGATATAACAGAGTCTGGACTACTGTTATGTTCCCCCATGATGCTGGTGTGATATAACAGAGTCTGGACTACCGTTATGTTCCCCCATGATGCTGGTGTGATATAACAGAGTCTGGACTACTGCTATGTTCCCCCATGATGCTGGTGTGATATAACAGAGTCTGGACTACCGTTATGTTCCCCCATGATGCTGGTGTGATATAACAGAGTCTGGACTACCGTTATGTTCCCCCATGATGCTGGTGTGATATAACAGAGTCTGGACTACCGTTATGTTCCCCCATGATGCTGGTGTGATATAACAGAGTCTGGACTACCGTTATGTTTCCCCATGATGCTGGTGTGATGTAACAGAGTCTGGACTACCGTTATGTTCCCCCATGATGCTGGTGTGATATAACAGAGTCTGGACTACCGTTATGTTCCCCCATGATGCTGGTGTGATATAACAGAGTCTGGACTACCGTTATGTTCCCCCATGATGCTGGTGTGATATAACAGAGTCTGGACTACCGCTATGTTCCCCCATGATGCTGGTGTGATATAACAGAGTCTGAACTACCGTTATGTTCCCCCATGATGCTGGTGTGATATAACAGAGTCTGGACTACCGTTATGTTCCCCCATGATGCTGGTGTGATATAACAGAGTCTGGACTACCGTTATGTTCCCCCATGATGCTGGTGTGATATAACAGAGTCTGGACTACCGTTATGTTTCCCCGTGATGCTGGTGTGATATAACAGAGTCCGGACTACCGATATGTTCCCCCATGATGCTGGTGTGATATAACAGAGTCCTGACTACCGTTATGTTCCCCCATGATGCTGGTGTGATATAACAGAGTCTGGACTACCGTTATGTTTCCCCGTGATGCTGGTGTGATATAACAGAGTCTGGACTACCGTTATGTTCCCCCATGATGCTGGTGTGATATAACAGAGTCTGGACTACCGTTATGTTCCCCCATGATGCTGGTGTGATATAACAGAGTCTGGACTACCGTTATGTTCCCCCATGATGCTGGTGTAATATAACAGTCTGGACTACCGTTATGTTCCCCCATGATGCTGGTGTGATATAACAGAGTCTGGACTACCGTTATGTTCCCCCATGATGCTGGTGTAATATAACAGTCTGGACTACCGTTATGTTTCCCCGTGATGCTGGTGTGATATAACAGAGTCTGGACTACCGTTATGTTCCCCCATGATGCTGTTGTGATATAACAGAGTCTTGACTACCGTTATGTTTCCCCGTGATGCTGGTGTGATATAACAGTCTGGACTACTGTTATGTTCCCCCATGATGCTGGTGTGATATAACAGAGTCTGGACTACCGTTATGTTCCCCCATGATGCTGGTGTGATATAACAGAGTCTGGACTACCGTTATGTTCCCCCATGATGCTGGTGTGATATAACAGAGTCTGGACTACCGTTATGTTCCCACATGATGCTGGTGTGATATAACAGAGTCTGGACTACCGTTATGTTCCCCCGTGATGCTGGTGTGATATAACAGAGTCTGGACTACCGTTATGTTCCCCCATGATGCTGGTGTGATATAACAGAGTCCTGACTACCGTTATGTTCCCCCATGATGCTGGTGTGATATAACAGAGTCTGGACTACCGTTATGTTTCCATGACGCTGGTGTGATATAACAGAGTCTGGACTACCGTTATGTTCCCCCATGATGCTGGTGTGATATAACAGAGTCTGGACTACCGTTATGTTCCCCCATGATGCTGGTGTGATATAACAGAGTCTGGACTACCGTTATGTTCCCCATGATGCTGGTGTGATATAACAGAGTCTGGACTACCGTTATGTTCCCCCATGATGCTGGTGTGATATAACAGAGTCCGGACTACCGTTATGTTCCCCCATGATGCTGGTGTGATATAACAGAGTCTGGACTACCGTTATGTTCCCCCATGACGCTGGTGTGATATAACAGAGTCCTGACTACCGTTATGTTTCCCCGTGATGCTGGTGTGATATAACAGAGTCTGGACTACCGTTATGTTCCCACATGATGCTGGTGTGATATAACAGAGTCTGGACTACCGTTATGTTCCCCCATGATGCTGGTGTGATATAACAGAGTCCTGACTACCGTTATGTTTCCCCATGATGCTGGTGTGATATTACAGAGTCTGGACTACCGTTATGTTCCCCATGATGCTGGTGTGATATAACAGAGTCCTGACTACCGTTATGTTCCCCCATGATGCTGGTGTGATATAACAGAGTCTGGACTACCGTTATGTTTCCCCATGATGCTGGTGTGATATTACAGAGTCTGGACTACCGTTATGTTCCCCCATGATGCTGGTGTGATATAACAGAGTCTGGACTACCGTTATGTTCCCCCATGATGCTGGTGTGATATAACAGAGTCTGGACTACCGTTATGTTCCCCCATGATGCTGGTGTGATATAACAGAGTCTGGACTACCGTTATGTTCCCCCATGATGCTGGTGTGATATAACAGAGTCTGGACTACCGTTATGTTCCCCCATGATGCTGGTGTGATATAACAGAGTCTGGACTACCGTTATGTTCCCCCATGATGCTGGTGTGATATAACAGAGTCCTGACTACCGTTATGTTCCCCCATGACGCTGGTGTGATATAACAGAGTCTGGACTACCGTTATGTTTCCATGACGCTGGTGTGATATAACAGAGTCCTGACTACCGTTATGTTCCCCCATGATGCTGGTGTGATATAACAGAGTCTGGACTACCGTTATGTTCCCCCATGATGCTGGTGTGATATAACAGAGTCTGGACTACCGTTATGTTTCCATGACGCTGGTGTGATATAACAGAGTCCTGACTACCGTTATGTTCCCCCATGATGCTGGTGTGATATAACAGAGTCTGGACTACCGTTATGTTCCCCCATGATGCTGGTGTGATATAACAGAGTCTGGACTACCATTATGTTCCCCCATGATGCTGGTGTGATATAACAGAGTCTGGACTACCGTTATGTTCCCCATGATGCTGGTGTGATATAACAGAGTCTGGACTACCGTTATGTTCCCCCATGACGCTGGTGTGATATAACAGAGTCTGGACTACCGTTATGTTCCCCCATGATGCTGGTGTGATATAACAGAGTCTGAACTACCGTTATGTTCCCCCATGATGCTGGTGTGATATAACAGAGTCCTGACTACCGTTATGTTCCCCCATGATGCTGGTGTGATATAACAGAGTCTGGACTACTGCTATGTTCCCCCATGATGCTGGTGTGATATAACAGAGTCTGGACTACCGTTATGTTCCCCCATGATGCTGGTGTGATATAACAGAGTCTGGACTACTGCTATGTTCCCCCATGATGCTGGTGTTATATAAGAGTCTGGACTACTGCTATGTTCCCCCATGATGCTGGTGTGATATAACAGAGTCTGGACTACCGTTATGTTCCCCCATGATGCTGGTGTGATATAACGGAGTCTGGACTACCGTTATGTTCCCCCATGATGCTGGTGTGATATAACAGAGTCTGGACTACCGTTATGTTCCCCCATGATGCTGGTGTGATATAACAGAGTCTGGACTACCGTTATGTTCCCCCA
>NC_088225.1:32369603-32417103 GCF_036934945.1 Oncorhynchus masou masou
TACCAGTGGTCTGTCTCTACCAGTGGTCTTTCTCTACCAGTGGTCTGTCTCTACCAGTGGTCTTTCTCTACCAGTGGTCTGTCTCTACCAGTGGTCTGTCTCTACCAGTGGTCTTTCTCTACCAGTGGTCTGTCTCTACCAGTGGTCTGTCTCTACCAGTGGTCTTTCTCTACCAGTGGTCTTTCTCTACCAGTGGTCTGTCTCTACCAGTGGTCTGTCTCTACCAGTGGTCTGTCTCTACCAGTGGTCTGTCTCTACCAGTGGTCTGTCTATACCAGTGGTCTTTCTCTACCAGTGGTCTGTCTCTACCAGTGGTCTGTCTCTACCAGTGGTCTTTCTCTACCAGTGGTCTGTCTCTACCAGTGGTCTTTCTCTACCAGTGGTCTGTCTCTACCAGTGGTCTGTCTCTACCAGTGGGCTGTCTCTACCAGTGGTCTGTCTCTACCAGTAGTTTGTCTAAACCAGTGGTCTGTCTATACCAGTGGTCTGTCTCTACCAGTGGTCTGTCTATACCAGTGGTCTGTCTATACCAGTGGGCTGTCTATACCAGTGGTCTGTCTCTACCAGTGGTCTGTCTCTACCAGTGGTCTGTCTCTACCAGTGGTCTGTCTATACCAGTGGTCTGTCTCTACCAGTGGTCTGTCTCTACCAGTGGGCTGTCTAAGCACAATGGGTGTTGTTATTGGTCCTACTTCGTGGCAGAGCTCATTAGAATAATACTCAGCATGCTTTGCGATACATTTTTTACATATACAATTAAACTTAGTCTATTTAGCAGAAGCTCTTATCACACTATAGTGCCATCAGCCTTCTGATACCAATGCAGCGAGAAAGGGGGACACAAAATGGTGACCGGCTATCAAAAATGGTACAGAAAGCATTTTGAGACTACAAATTACAGCTCTCTAAAGTATCTTGTTGCTAAATACATTGACGTGTAGTTCAACCCAGTGTAATAACCATGACTAAATACTCAGCAGTAATTGAAACACATATTTCAAATACATGTAACAGAAATAGGCCTGCTGCCCACCTGTGATTGTCTGTATTATCACATTTATTTCAATCAATCAAATGTATTCATAAATCCCTTTGTACATCAGCAGATTTTCACATAGTGCTTACACAGAAACCCAGCTTAAACCCCCAAACAGCAAGCAATGCAGATGTAGAAGCACGGTGGCTAAGTTAAGAACAGCTGACATTGTTGTTCTGTGTCCATGGCAACACAGTGTGACACACAACTTTTCTACCATAAGAGCGTTGCAAGAGATTTAGTATGGTGTTTCTCACCCTCTGTCCCGTGGACCTGCGCCAGTCAGTGGGATGTTGCTGACCGGTCCCTGAGATGATTAACTGACTCCAGTGGGGATTTTTTACATTTACATTTACATTTAAGTCATTTAGCAGACGCTCTTATCCAGAGCGACTTACAAATTGGTGAATTCACCTTCTGACATCCAGTGGAACAGCCACTTTACAATAGTGCATCTAAATCATTTAAGGGGGGGGTGAGAAGGATTACTTTATCCTATCCTAGGTATTCCTTGAAGAGGTGGGGTTTCAGGTGTCTCCGGAAGGTGGTGATTGACTCCGCTGTCCTGGCGTCGTGAGGGAGTTTGTTCCACCATTGGGGGGCCAGAGCAGCGAACAGTTTTGACTGGACTGAGCGGGAACTGTACTTCCTCAGTGGTAGGGAGGCGAGCAGGCCAGAGGTGGATGAACGCAGTGCCCTTGTTTGGGTGTAGGGCCTGATCAGAGCCTGGAGGTGCTGCGGTGCCGTTCCCCTCACAGCTCCGTAGGCAAGCACCATGGTCTTGTAGCGGATGCGAGCTTCAACTGGAAGCCAGTGGAGAGAGCGGAGGAGCGGGGTGACGTGAGAGAACTTGGGAAGGTTGAACACCAGACGGGCAACACTAAACAATACATTAGTTGCACTATAATGGTGACAAACGGTGCCCACAAACTGTCCCAACAGCAGAGTCCCAACAGCAGAGTCCCAACACCTTACCACCTTACCACTGCTACACCTGGCTATCAGCAGAGTCCCAACACCTTACCACTGCTACACCTGGCTATCAGCAGAGTCCCAACACCTTACCACTGCTACACCTGGCTATCAGCAGAGTCCCAACACCTTACCACTGCTACACCTGGTTATCAGCAGAGTCCCAACACCTTACCACTGCTACACCTGGCTATCAGCAGAGTCCCAACAGCAGAGTCCCAACACCTTACCACTGCTACACCTGGCTATCAGCAGAGTCCCAACACCTTACCACTGCTACACCTGGCTATCAGCAGAGTCCCAACACCTTACCACTGCTACACCTGGTTATCAGCAGAGTCCCAACACCTTACCACTGCTACACCTGGTTATCAGCAGAGTCCCAACACCTTACCACTGCTACACCTGGCTATCAGCAGAGTCCCAACACCTTACCACTGCTACACCTGGCTATCAGCAGAGTGTCAACACATTACCACTGCTACACCTGGCTATCAGCAGAGTCCCAACACCTTACCACTGCTATACCTGGTTATCAGCAGAGTCCCAACACCTTACCACTGCTACACCTGGCTATCAGCAGAGTCCCAACACCTTACCACTGCTATACCTGGTTATCAGCAGAGTCCCAACACCTTACCACTGCTACACCTGGTTATCAGCAGAGTCCCAACACCTTACCACTGCTACACCTGGCTATCAGCAGAGTCCCAACACCTTACCACTGCTACACCTGGCTATCAGCAGAGTCCCAACACCTTACCACTGCTACACCTGGCTATCAGCAGAGTCCCAACACCTTACCACTGCTACACCTGGCTATCAGCAGAGTCCCAACACCTTACCACTGCTACACCTGGCTATCAGCAGAGTCCCAACACCTTACCACTGTTACACCTGGTTATCAGCAGAGTCCCAACACCTTACCACTGCTACACCTGGCTATCAGCAGAGTCTTGTCTGGCAGCGAAACTGTTCAATCAGTCTCTTTTACTGCCTTTAAAAAAACATAGCTGATATGGCTGACTTGCTTAAACAAATGTGGTTTCTACTGACAATTGAGATGTACAAACTATGGCATAAGGGGATGATGAGCAGATAAGAGGCAATTTGTAATTTCGATGAAGACATTAATGAGCGAGCTAGGACGGACGTAGTCAATATAACGATTTGTTCAGCACTTTTGAAATGTACAGCAAAAGAATTCCGAACATGGGCCGTTCTTACAGTATTCTCCCTGTACACCAAGTCAGAACCGTAGGATAAATAAAGGGGTCATATAAGCCGACAATGAAATCTCTTATAACATTTGACGATGACATTTTTCTTAAACAGGTTATAGGCTACATGTGCACCACCAAGTCAGAACAGTAGTCAAAATTAAGATGGGTAAATAGTTAACTAAGTTATGAGGTGGAAAGGGACCTAGTTGGATGACCCAGTCGGAGCTCGATTTCTTCCCTGAGTTCCCAGTTGTCTTGAACTCATTAAAGTCTGAGATTTCCCAGGTCTGAGTTTCCAGTTGTTTTGAACGCAGCAGAAGTCATGCTGGATTGACAGCATGGCCAATGTTGAATGTTTATCCTTTTAAGCTTGGAAAAGAGACCCTTAAACGCAGACTTTGATCACACACTCTCTCCACTGAGTAGCACGCTTGTGATTGCTTTGCAATGCTGCAGTCAGCCGCTGATTCCTTCCCAACCACTCGTTGTTGAATTTGCGATTTCCAACTTGTTGTGTAATGTTTGTGTCCAATGGACGATGAGCACCACTATGTTTTTATCTATAATTTCTCTTCATAATTTCTTGGGTTGAAAAAAGATTTGTCAGTAGATTGTGAACTTGATTCATGATGATGACTGCAAGCTAAGATTTTAAAGGTATGGTGTTGACATGATCAGTCCAATCAAAGCTACTGTAGGTATAACAAGATTTGACATAATTTGATCTGTGGCCAAATCACCATGAGCCTTATTGGACGGGCACTTCTCATGGGGTGACAACGAGAGGAGTTCATTAATTCATCAATTGAATTCATTCTAAGGGGCTTGACATTTTTGAGCTCTCCTCGTAGATTTTGCGACGACATGGTGTCCCCATGAGTGACAGAACTTTGAGCCAATCACGGCGCAACTAGAGAAGATTACCAACCCCTATGCTCTGTATTTCCCGCTGGCTGGCCCACCACCACAGAAAGCACTGGGCTAGGCTGGCCCCCCACCACAGAAAGCACTGGGCTAGGCTGGCCCCCCACCACAGAAAGCACTGAGCTGAAACACCTGCATTTTGAAGCTGCCTTTCTCAAGAAACCAAAAAAAGAGACCATGTTTATATGCAACTTTATTAACTCAATACTGTTTTTGTTTTTATAAATATACATTTTTTACACTGTTTGCAAACTGACATGTGACACGTATTAATGCCAAATAAAAAAGGTGGGGCTCATAACAGGCCGCCACTGACTGACGCTATTGCAGTCAGTTATACATTGTTAGTTTGATTGTAAACAGTCCCCCAAGGAGGAGAAACCAGAGCTCACCGGCCCCTAAAAGGAGAACGGGTTGAGCCCTTGGCTGGAGCTCAAACATCTGGTCCCGTATTCTAAAAGCGTCTCAGACTACTGCTGGTCTAGGATCAGGTCCCCCTGTCTTTGAAATCTCTTTCATGATGATTATAAGGATTAGAACTGATCCTAGATCATAACACTGATTCAGAGACGCTTTATGAATCGAGGAGGCACAAAGTAGGGACACAGCCCAGGCCAAGACTGATTACTTTCAGTTTCATTTCCTGAGATCTTCATGGTGAGTCCTGCCCCCAGTTATGACACCACACACACACACACACACACACACACACACACACACACACACACACACACACACACACACACACACACACACACACACACACACACACACACACACACACACACACACACACACACACACACAGGCAGCAAAGCTTGCAGATCTTCCAATCAACTTCTCACACGGCCTCATACAGATCTACAGAGACACCGAGCACCAAAGAACATTTAATTAAACACCAGGTACAGAAAAAAAACATTTATGATGCTTTTTGGTGATCTAGTCTGTCTTTACTAAACAAGTTAGATCTAGTCTGTCTTTACTTAACAAGTTAGATCTAGTCTGTCTTTAACAAACAAGTTAGATCTAGTCTGTCTTTACTTAACAAGTTAGATCTAGTCTGTCTTTACTTAACAAGTTAGATCTAGTCTGTCTTTAACAAACAAGTTAGATCTAGTCTGTCTTTACTAAACAAGTTAGATCTAGTCTGTACTTACTAAACAAGTTAGATCTTGTCTGTCCGTACTAAACAAGTTAGATCTAGTCTGTCCTTACTAAACAAGTTAGATCTAGTCTGTCCTTACTAAACAAGTTCTAGTCCGTGTTGTATATTCTTGTAGGTTTGCTCTCTAGGAAGGAATATGCCCGAATCTAGCTCACAATTAACAACTTGATACTTTATTTGATCTGATCTGAGTTCATCTATGTCTGCTCTAATCTGAGATCATCTTGGTCTGATCTAGTTTGAGATCATCTAGGTCTGCTCTAATCTGAGTTCATCTAGGTCTGCTCTAATCTGAGATCATCTAGGTCTGATCTAGTTTGAGTTCATCTAGATCTGCTCTAATCTAAGTTAATATAGGTCTGATCTAATCTGAGATCATCTAGGTCTGCTCTAATCTGAGATCATCTAGGTCTGATCTAGTTTGAGTTCATCTAGATCTGCTCTAATCTAAGTTAATATAGGTCTGATCTAGTTTGAGTTCATCTAGGTCTGATCTAGTTTGAGTTCATGTAGGTCTGATCTAGTTTGAGTTCATGTAGGTCTACTCTAATCTGAGTTCATCTAGGTCTGCTCTAATCTGAGATCATCTAGGTCTGCTCTAATCTGAGATCATCTAGGTCTGCTCTAATCTGAGATCATCTAGGTCTGATCTAGTTTGAGTTCATCTAGATCTGCTCTAATCTAAGTTAATATAGGTCTGATCTAGTTTGAGTTCATCTAGGTCTGATCTAGTTTGAGTTCATGTAGGTCTGATCTAGTTTGAGTTCATGTAGGTCTGCTCTAATCTGAGATCATCTAGGTCTGCTCTAATCTGAGATCATCTAGGTCTGCTCTAATCTGAGATCATCTAGGTCTGATCTAGTTTGAGATCAACTAGGTCTGCTTCAATCTGGGTTCATCTAGGTCTGCTCTAATTTAGTTAATTTAGGTCTGATCTAATCTGAGTTCATCTAGAGTGCCTTGGTCCTCCTTTCTATGTGATGTCCTATTGTCACGTTCCACAGCAAGAAAACCAAAAATGTCACTGAAACAGAAAGGGGAACTAACAAAGAGTCACTGACCACAACCAGAATGAAATGGGTGGGGTTTTAGGAGGGGTTCTGAAAGACACTAATGGGGGTGTGACTAGCAACAACTGGAGCCTGAAAGACACCCACCATGAGACCCACTAAATTCACCAAGAACAGGAAAACAAAATGAAAACACACACCAAACTTCAAGACATGAAGTAAACCACAAAGTGGAGAAAAATGAAAACAGGGAAGATCAGATAAAGGAATGTTTGTCTAGAAATGACAGGAAGTAAAACACAACTAGAGGAGTTAACCCTCCACATCTATCAAGACAACTAGAGGAGTTAACCCTCCACATCTATCAAGACAACTAGAGGAGTTAACCCTCTACATCGATCAAGACAACTAGAGGAGTTAACCCTCCACATCTATCAAGACAACTAGAGTAGTTAACCCTCCACATCTATCAAGACAACTAGAGGAGTTAACCCTCCACATCTATCAAGACAACTAGAGGAGTTAACCCTCCACATCTATCAAGACAACTAAAGGAGTTAACCCTCCACATCTACCAAGACAACAAGAGGAGGTAACCCTCCACATCTATCAAGACAACTAGAGGAGTTAACCCTCCACATCTATCAAGACAACTAGAGGAGTTAACCTTCCACATCTATCAAGACAACTAGAGGAGTTAACCCTCCACATCTCCCAAGACAACTAGAGGAGTTAACCCTCCACATCTACCAAGACAACTAGAGTTAACCCTCCACATCTATCAAGACAACTAGAGGAGTTAACCCTCCACATCTCTAAAGACAACTAAAGGTGTTAACCCTCCACATCTATCAAGACAACTAAAGGAGTTAACCCTCCACATCTCAGACAACTAGAGTAGTTAACCCTCCACATCTATCAAGACAACTAGAGGAGTTAACCCTCCACATCTCAGACAACTAGAGTAGTTAACCCTACACATCTATCAAGACAACTGGAGCACTGGGCCAGACACTTAAATATCACCTGGGCCAGCCGCTCTTAAATATCACCTGGGCCAGCCGCTCTTTAATATCACCTGGGCCAGCCACTCTTTAATATCACCTGGGCCAGCCGCTCTTAAATATCACCTGGGCCAGCCACTCTTTAATATCACCTGGGCCAGCCACTCTTAAATATCACCTGGGCCAGCCGCTCTTAAATATCACCTGGGCCAGCCGCTCTTTAATATCACCTGGGCCAGCCACTCTTAAATATCACCTGGGCCAGCCACTCTTTAATATCACCTGGGCCAGCCACTCTTAAATATCACCTGGGCCAGCCACTCTTTAATATCACCTGGGCCAGCCACTCTTAAATATCACCTGGGCCAGCCACTCTTTAATATCACCTGGGCCAGCCACTCTTTAATATCACCTGGGCCAGCCACTCTTAAATATCACCTGGGCCAGCCACTCTTTAATATCACCTGGGCCAGCCGCTCTTTAATATCACCTGGGCCAGCCGCTCTTTAATATCACCTGGGCCAGCCACTCTTAAATATCACCTGGGCCAGCCGCTCTTTAATATCACCTGGGCCAGCCACTCTTTAATATCACCTGGGCCAGCCGCTCTTTAATATCACCTGGGCCAGCCACTCTTTAATATCACCTGGGCCAGCCGCTCTTAAATATCACCTGGGCCAGCCACTCTTTAATATCACCTGGGCCAGCCACTCTTAAATATCACCTGGGCCAGCCACTCTTTAATATCACCTGGGCCAGCCACTCTTAAATATCACCTGGGCCAGCCACTCTTAAATATCACCTGGGCCATCCACTCTTAAATATCACCTGGGCCAGCCACTCTTAAATATCACCTGGGCCAGCCACTCTTAAATATCACCTGGGCCAGCCGCTCTTAAATATCACCTGAAACACCTTCCGACTAACAAGATGCACAAGCCAGCACAGGTGTAACACATACTGACTAATGAGCTGACACCAATCGGTGCGCCCTACGTGCTAACGTGCCATCTCTAAATATAAATGGAAAATCCAAAGCCTTAATCCAAAGTTTAATGCTGTATGTTTCCTTGTACTCTCTCTCTCTCTCCCTCTCTCTCTCTCTCTCTCTCTCTCTCTCTCTCTCTCCCCCTCTCTCTCTCTCCCGCAGGGGTACCATGGTTCAAACATTGAACAATATGGCGGAGCTGAGAGGTTCTAGGTTTGGTCGTCCCTGGCCGAGGCACGGACTCAAGCTCCTTTTCTGGTTCGCCAACGATTACATCGTCTTTGACGATGACAACCAGATGGTTGCAAATTACGACCCCGAAGAGGGAGACTTTGGTTTCCATCACTTCCGCAACAGACTTGAGTGTGAAAACAATGTCTGCAAGAGGCTGCTTCCTTATAGTGAGTACCCATTCTATGACGTGGGCAACCTCTACCACCCAACATCTAAATCATTGCCTAAATATGTCCGTGAGGGCAACACTCATCAGATAGATACCAGCAACATGGACCGCCTCATCATCAGTATGCGTCCAGACATGACAGTGGATCAGGTCTATGTGACCCAGCACGAGGACCTGAAGAGCTTCGACCCGGTCAACACCTATCGCATCAGCAGGGGGTTGCTCATGATCATACGTGGCCATCCATTGAGTAACTTCCTGAAACAGGCGGGCTATTCCACCCATGAGCAAAATGTAATTATTGATCAGGGCACCACCCCCAGGGAGTCCAGGGATACCAGGATTGATATGGAAGGTGGATGCAGAGATGCACCCAGAGATGCACCAGGCTTCTGGGAAAGCTACTGTACCATACTGTAACCAGGCTTCTGGGAAAGCTACTGTACCATACTGTAACCAGGCTTCTGGGAAAGCTACTGTACCATAATGTAACCAGGCTTCTGGGAAAGCTACTGTACCATACTGTAGATCAGTGTCCTTTAGTCCTGGTCCTGGGGACCCTGAAGGGGGGAACTGTTTAGTTTGTTGCCCCAGCACTTTGCAGTTCATTATGGTTTGTTAATTTTCACTAAAACATTTAGTCATTTATCAGACACTCTTATCCAGAGTGACTTCAGAGCATTAAACTAAAGGCAGGTAAACAACAACTTCCTGTATCACAGTCAGAGCATTAAACTAAAGGCAGGTAAACAACAACATCCTGTATCACAGTCAGAGCATTAAACTAAAGGCAGGTAAACAACAACTTCCTGTATCACAGTCAGAGCATTAAACTAAAGGCAGGTAAACAACAACATCCTGTATCACAGTCAGAGCATTAAACTAAAGGCAGGTAAACAACAACTTCCTGTATCACAGTCAGAGCATTAAACTAAAGGCAGGTAAACAACAACTTCCTGTATCACAGTCAGAGCATTAAACTAAAGGCAGGTAAACAACAACTTCCTGTATCACAGTCAGAGCATTAAACTAAAGGCAGGTAAACAACAACTTCCTGTATCACAGTCAGAGCATTAAACTAAAGGCAGGTAAACAACAACTTCCTGTATCACAGTCAGAGCATTAAACTAAAGGCAGGTAAACAACAACTTCCTGTATCACAGTCAGAGCATTAAACTAAAGGCAGGTAAACAACAACATCCTGTATCACAGTCAGAGCATTAAACTAAAGGCAGGTAAACAACAACTTCCTGTATCACAGTCAGAACATTAAACTAAAGGCAGGTAAACAACAACATCCTGTATCACAGTCAGAGCATTAAACTAAAGGCAGGTAAACAACAACATCCTGTATCACAGTCAGAGCATTAAACTAAAGGCAGGTAAACAACAACTTCCTGTATCACAGTCAGGGCATTAAACTCAAGGCAGGTAAACAACAACATCCTGTATCACAGTCAGAGCATTAAACTAAAGGCAGGTAAACAACAACATCCTGTATCACAGTCAGAGCATTAAACTAAAGGCAGGTAAACAACAACATCCTGTATCACAGTCAGGGCATTAAACTAAAGGCAGGTAAACAACAACTTCCTGTATCACAGTCAGAGCATTAAACTAAAGGCAGGTAAACAACAACATCCTGTATCACAGTCAGAGCATTAAACTAAAGGCAGGTAAACAACAACTTCCTGTATCACAGTCAGAGCATTAAACTCAAGGCAGGTAAACAACAACTTCCTGTATCACAGTCAGAGCATTAAACTAAAGGCAGGTAAACAACAACTTCCTGTATCACAGTCAGTGCATTAAACTAAAGGCAGGTAAACAACAACTTCCTGTATCACAGTCAGTGCAAGTCAACTGTTTCTGTTACCATTACTGAGAGGGTTGTTGCTGTTGGGGTCTGCTACTGGTTAATGTACTTCTGTATTTTAAAATACAAAATACATGCATTTTAATTAAATACACTTGAAAATACAAGTATTTTGTCGTTTATTTTTCAAACATTGATCTTTATGTTATTTTGTCATTGTATTTTGACATTTGTCCCCTTTCCCTCAATGTAGTTTCCTCTTCACTTCAACCCAGAACATGTGATGACATTAAATCAATGTAGTTTCCTCTTCACTTCAACCCAGAACATGTGATGACATTAAATCAATGTGGAAAGCTGATTGGTTTTGCCAATCAACTACATAAGAGCATTTCATCTAGTGGCCGACAATGAATGCAACAAGTAATCATTCTCTAATTCTTTAGTGGCTAATTCATTGAGTCTATATACCAAATCTTGAGTCAATCTGATCTTTTACTAGGCAAGTCAGTTAAGAACAAATTTTTATTTTACAATGACTGCCTACCCCGGCCAAACCCGGACGACACTGGGCCAATTGTGCTCCGCCCTACGGGACTCACAACCACAGCCGGATGTGATACTGCCTGAATTATATAGCCTGGAGCACATGTCTGTCAAATCCAAAATGGCACCATATTCCCTATATAGTGCACTACTTTTGACCAGAGCCCCTACAAAGTAGTGTACTATATAGTGGATAGGGTGCCATTGGGTCTCACTAGTGTTCCATGTTCTGATGCCTCATTCAGTAGTAGCAGGTTGGAGCAGGGCGCTGGCCACTGGCTTCACTAGAGGATATGAACCCCACATGGGCCACATCCACTGACTAGTCAACTGTTTCCATGTTGTGTAATGATATAACCCCATGGAGGTGGGGGAAGTGCATGTCCTGGTTTAACTGTCATGTGAATATAGTAATCATTTATATTGCAAAGCTAAATAGACTTTACTGTCTATTTTCTGTGTATTTTAACTTTCGAAACTATGGGGAAAATCACAGAATAAACACTAAATTTAATCTGAAAGATGTGTGTTGTTTAACGGCTCTGGTTGGTGCTGCATGTGTTTCTACGTGATCCTCTCACTCCACCTTGTGGCCACAGATGGAACAGCACTCCAGACTGACTGAAGAGGAGAAAGAGATGGAGAGAGACTGAGAAAAACAAAGAGAGGTATGAAGACGCTGACACACATCAGATCACGTTGATACAGCCTCCCTGTGCTATGTGGTGTAATCCAGGCAGTACTATGTGTTGTAATCCAGGCAGTACTATGTGGTGTAATCTAGGCAGTACTATGTGGTGTAATCCAGGCAGTGCTATGTGTTGTAATCCAGGCAGTACTATGTGGTGTAATCCAGGCAGTACTACGTGTTGTAATCCAGGCAGTACTATGTGGTGTAATCTGGGCAGTACTATGTGTTGTAATCCAGGCAGTACTATGTGGTGTAATCTTGGCAGTATGATGTGGTGTAATCCAGGCAGTATTATGTGGTGTAATCCAGGCAGTACTATGTGGTGTAATCCAGGCAGTACTATGTGGTGTAATCCAGGCGGTTCTATGTGGTGTAATCCAGGCGGTTCTATGTGGTGTAATCCAGGCGGTTCTATGTGGTGTAATCCAGGCAGTATTATGTGTTGTAATCCAGGCGGTTCTATGTGTTGTAATCCAGGCGGTTCAATGTGGTGTACTCCAGGCGGTTCTATGTGGTGTAATCCAGGCGGTTCTATGTGGTGTAATCCAGGCAGTATTATGTGGTGTAATCCAGGCAGTATTATGTGGTGTAATCCAGGCAGTATTATGTGGTGTAATCCAGGCAGTACTATGTGGTGTAATCTGGGCAGTGCTATGTGGTGTAATCCAGGCAGTATTATGTGGTGTAATCCGGGCAGTGCTATGTGGTGTAATCCAGGCAGTGCTATGTGGTGTAATCCGGGCAGTGCTATGTGGTGTAATCCAGGCAGTGCTATGTGGTGTAATCCAGGCAGTGCTATGTGGTGTAATCCAGGTAGTATTATGTGGTGTAATCCAGGCAGTATTATGTGGTGTAATCCAGGCAGTATTATGTGGTGTAATCTGGGCAGTGCTATGTGGTGTAATCCAGGCAGTGCTATGTGGTGTAATCCAGGCAGTACTATGTGGTGTAATCTGGGCAGTGCTATGTGGTGTAATCCAGGCAGTGCTATGTGGTGTAATCCAGGCAGTACTATGTGGTGTAATCCAGGCAGTATTATGTGGTGTAAACCAGGCAGTAGTATGTGGTGTAACCCAGGCAGTACTATGTGGTGTAATCCAGGCAGTATTATGTGGTGTAATCCAGGCAGTATTATGTGGTGTAATCCAGGCAGTACTATGTGGTGTAATCCAGGCAGTATTATGTGGTGTAACCCAGGCAGTAGTATGTGGTGTAACCCAGGCAGTACTATGTGGTGTAATCCAGGCAGTATTATGTGGTGTAATCCAGGCAGTAGTATGTTGTGTAACCCAGGCAGTACTATGTGGTGTAATCCAGGCAGTATTATGTGGTGTAATCCAGGCAGTACTATGTGGTGTAATCCAGGCAGTATTATGTGGTGTAATCCAGGCAGTGCTATGTGGTGTAAACCAGGCAGTAGTATGTGGTGTTACCCAGGCAGTACTATGTGGTGTAATCCAGGCAGTATTATGTGGTGTAATCCAGGCAGTATTATGTGGTGTAATCCAGGCAGTATTATGTGGTGTAATCCAGGCAGTAGTATGTGGTGTAACCCAGGCAGTAGTATGTGGTGGTACTCTGAGACAATTTCTTTAGGTGTTACAAACATGTACAGTACAGAGTTTGGAGTTGGACCCAGTTCACACAACCTGTCTGTATTTTGAGATGATCATATATTTTGATCTTGTTTATCACCTCAAACAGGTCTGATAGGTGACCAGTCTAGTAACTCCTTTATCACCTCTATCAGGTCTGATTGGTGACCAGTCTAGTACCTCCTTTATCACATCTAACAGGTCTGATTGGTGACCAGTCTAGTAACACCTTTATCACCTCTAACAGGTCTGATTGGTGACCAGTCTAGTACCTCCTTTATCACATCTAACAGGTCTGATTGGTGACCAGTCTAGTAACTCCTTTATCACCTCTATCAGGTCTGATTGGTGACCAGTCTAGTAACTCCTTTACCACCTCTAACAGGTCTGATTGGTGACCAGTCTACTAACTCCTTTATCACCTCTATCAGGTCTGATTGGTGACCAGTCTACTAACTCCTTTATCACCTCTAACAGGTCTGATTGGTGACCAGTCTGGAAACTCCTTTATCACCTCTAACAGGTCTGATTGATGACCAGTCTAGTAACTCCTTTATCACCTCTAACAGGTCTGATTGGTGACCAGTCTAGTAACTCCTTTACCGCCTCTAACAGGTCTGATTGGTGACCAGTCTGGAAACTCCTTTATCACCTCTAACAGGTCTGATTGGTGACCAGTCTACTAACTCCTTTATCACCTCTAACAGGTCTGATTGGTGACCAGTCTACTAACTCCTTTATCACCTCTAACATGTCTGATTGGTGACCAGTCTCGTAACTCCTTTATCACCTCTAACAGGTCTGATTGGTGACCAGTCTACTAACTCCTTTATCACCTCAAACAGGTCTGATTGGTGACCAGTCTACCAACTCCTTTATCACCTCTAACAGGTCTGATTGGTGACCAGTCTAGTAACTCCTTTATCACCTCTAACAGGTCTGATTGGTGACCAGTCTACTAACTCCTTTACCACCTCTAACATGTCTGATTGGTGACCAGTCTACTAACTCCTTTATCACCTCTAACAGGTCTGATTGGTGACCAGTCTAGTAACTACTTTATCACCTCTAACAGGTCTGATTGGTGACCAGTCTAGTAACTCCTTTACCACCTCTAACAGGTCTGATTGGTGACCAGTCTAGTAACTCCTTTATCACCTCTAACAGGTCTGATTGGTGACCAGTCTAGTAACTCCTTTATCACCTCTAACAGGTTCTGATTGGTGACCAGTCTAGTAACTCCTTTATCACCTCTAACAGGTCTGATTGGTGACCAGTCTAGTAACTCACCTCTAACAGGTTCTGATTGGTGACCAGTCTACTAACTCCTTTATCACCTCTAACAGGTCTGATTGGTGACCAGTCTGGAAACTCCTTGATCACCTCAAACAGGTCTGATTGGTGACCAGTCTGGAAACTCCTTTATCACCTCTAGCAGGTCTGATTGGTGACCAGTCTACTAACTCCTTTATCACCTCAAACAGGTCTGATTGGTGACCAGTCTAGTAACTCCTTTATCACCTCTAACAGGTCTGATTGGTGACCAGTCTACTAACTCCTTTACCACCTCTAACATGTCTGATTGGTGACCAGTCTACTAACTCCTTTATCACCTCTAACAGGTCTGATTGGTGACCAGTCTAGTAACTACTTTATCACCTCTAACAGGTCTGATTGGTGACCAGTCTAGTAACTCCTTTACCACCTCTAACAGGTCTGATTGGTGACCAGTCTAGTAACTCCTTTATCACCTCTAACAGGTCTGATTGGTGACCAGTCTAGTAACTCCTTTATCACCTCTAACAGGTTCTGATTGGTGACCAGTCTAGTAACTCCTTTATCACCTCTAACAGGTCTGATTGGTGTCCAGTCTAGTAACTCACCTCTAACAGGTTCTGATTGGTGACCAGTCTACTAACTCCTTTATCACCTCTAACAGGTCTGATTGGTGACCAGTCTGGAAACTCCTTGATCACCTCAAACAGGTCTGATTGGTGACCAGTCTGGAAACTCCTTTATCACCTCTAGCAGGTCTGATTGGTGACCAGTCTACTAACTCCTTTATCACCTCAAACAGGTCTGATTGGTGACCAGTCTAGTAACTCCTTTATCACCTCTAACAGGTCTTATTGGTGACCAGTCAACTAACTCCTTTACCACCTCTAACAGGTCTGATTGGTGACCAGTCTAGTAACTCCTTTATCACCTCTAACAGGTCTGATTGGTGACCAGTCTACTAACTCCTTTATCACCTCTAACAGGTCTGATTGGTGACCAGTCTAGTAACTCCTTTATCACCTCTAACAGGTTCTGATTGGTGACCAGTCTAGTAACTCCTTTATCACCTCTAACAGGTCTGATTGGTGACCAGTCTAGTAACTCACCTCTAACAGGTTCTGATTGGTGACCAGTCTACTAACTCCTTTATCACCTCTAACAGGTCTGATTGGTGACCAGTCTGGAAACTCCTTTATCACCTCAAACAGGTCTGATTGGTGACCAGTCTGGAAACTCCTTTAACACCTCTAACAGGCTCTGATTGGTGACCAGCCTAGTAACTCCTTTACCACCTCTAACAGGTCTGATTGGTGACCAGCCTAGTAACTCCTTTATCACCTCTAACAGGTCTGATTGGTGACCAGTCTAGTAACTCCTTTATCACCTCTAACAGGTCTGATTGGTGACCAGTCTAGTAACTCCTTTATCACCTCTAACAGGTCTGATTGGTGACCAGTCTAGTAACTCCTTTATCACCTCTAACAGGTCTGATTGGTGACCAGTCTAGTAACTCCTTTATCACCTCTAACAGGTCTGATTGGTGACCAGTCTACTAACTCCTTTATCACCTCTAACAGGTCTGATTGGTGACCAGTCTAGTAACTCCTTTACCACCTCAAACAGGTCTGATTGGTGACCAGTCTACTAACTCCTAGTAGGGAAGAACTTTGTGGTATGGAACACAGCCCAGCCCAGGACTAGGATCACTTTCAGTATCATTTCCTGTCATCTCTGGGCTCTTCATGGGTAGTCCTGCCCCCAGAGTAAATAATGATACACAAACACACAGACAGAAAAGCTTGCAGATCATCCAATCATCTTCTCACACGGCCTCATACAGATGTACAGGGACACCGAGCACCAGAGAACAAGAGATTACATTTAATATAACACCAGGTACAGTAAAAACGTTTATGATGTGCTTTTTTGTGATCTAGTTTGTCTTTACTAAACAAGTTAGATCTGGTCTGTCCTTACTAAACAAGTTAGATCTGGTCTGTCCTTACTAAACAAGTTAGATCTAGTCTGTCCTTACTAAACAAGTTAGATCTAGTCTGTCCTCACTAAACAAGTTAGATCTGGTCTGTCTTTACTAAACAAGTTAGAGCTAGTCTGTCCTCACTAAACAAGTTAGATCTGGTCTGTCTTTACTAAACAAGTTAGAGCTAGTCTGTCCTCACTAAACAAGTTAGATCTGGTCTGTCCTTACTGAACAAGTTAGAGCTAGTCTGTCTTTACTAAACAAGTTAGATCTAGTCTGTCCTTACTAAACAAGTTAGATCTAGTTTGTCCTTACTAAACAAGTTAGAGCTAGTCTGTCCTTACTAAACAAGTTAGATCTAGTCTGTCTTTACTAAACAAGTTAGATCTGGTCTGTCCTTACTAAACAAGTTAGAGCTAGTCTGTCTTTACTTAACAAGTCTGCCCCCCCTCCATCTACACCTGCTCCTACAACTGCATTGTTTGCTGTTTGGGGTTTTAGGCTGGTTTCTGTACAGCACTTTGAGATATCAGCTGATGTACGAAGGGCTTCATAAATACATTTCTGTACATTTGTAAATTTATAAATACATTTGATTTGATTGAAGTGGATTTATCAAGTGACATCAATAAGGGATCATATCTTTCACCTGGATTCACCTGGTCAGTATGTGTCATGGAAAGAGCAGTTCTTCCTAATGTTTTATACACTCAGTGAATATTTATATACTTTTTTACATTAAGTCTTTCCAGAATAATAAAGCACTACTATCAAAATGTATTAACTTTTAATAAGTTGACGTTCCCTGAAACCTGACAGATTGTGGCTGATAATATATACAGTATCATCCCATTTTCTCTGCATTAAAACATGGTACGGTAAGAGACAGATTTCCCTTCTGTTTATGACGTTCACTTTAACTTGAACAGGCATACTGTTTTGTAACTGTTTAAACCTTTTAACTTGAACAGGCATACTGTTTTGTAACTGTTTAAACCTTTTAACTTGAACAGGCATACTGTTTTGTAACTGTTTAAACCTTTTAACTTGAACAGGCATACTGTTTTGTAACTGTTTAAACCTTTTAACTTGAACAGGCATACTGTTTTGTAACTGTTTAAACCTTTTAACTTGAACAGGCATACTGTTTTGTAACTGTTTAAACCTTTTAACTTGAACAGGCATACTGTTTTGTAACTATTTAAACCTTTTAACTTGAACAGGCATACTGTTTTGTAACTGTTTAAACCTTTTAACTTGAACAGGCATACTGTTTTGTAACTGTTTAAACCTTTTAACTTGAACAGGCATACTGTTTTGTAACTATTTAAACCTTTTAACTTGAACAGGCATACTGTTTTGTAACTGTTTAAACCTTTTAACTTGAACAGGCATACTGTTTTGTAACTATTTAAACCTTTTAACTTGAACAGGCATACTGTTTTGTAACTATTTAAACCTTTTAACTTGAACAGGCATACTGTTTTGTAACTGTTTAAACCTTATAACTTTAACAGGCATACTGTTTTGTAACTGTTTAAACCTTTTAACTTTAACAGGTATATGTGTTTAACTATAAAACTATACTGTTTTTGTAACTATTTAAACCTTGCATTCATTGTCATGTAGTTACATGTTTTAAATTTCCCTTTAAGTTTCATGTTCCTGGATCCTTCAGGAGATTATATTACAAACTAACACTTGACTCATCCAGGCGTGGTCCCAAATGACACCCTGGGTCCTGTTCAAAAGAAGGGCACTATATAGGGAATAGGGTGGCATTTGGGACTCAGTGTGTATTGTCCGTTGATGGAAGTGCTGCCAAATTCTTCTAAGTGAAAATGTGCTCAAACCTGCCTGGCTGTTCATGTTGATGACGTTTCATGGTAATCGTCAAGAGGGCTCACGTTGCTAGGTTACCACAGGTATTGTAGGCCGACGATAACAACTGTCCTATTGTCACTAGTAGAAAGAGGAGGAAGGGAAGCGCTACTGAGGCACACAATAGTACATTCTGGTAGACAGAAGGGGCTCTTTGGTAAAAGGGGTAAATTGGTCATCAAAAAGAAAGGAGGACCAAGGCATCTTCATATAATTAATTAATAGGCCTTTAATTGTAGGTTCAATAGAAACAAAGTTTTAAAAATCCGACGTGTTTCGGATGCATGGCCTTCGTCAGGGATTTGCTTTCGTCTGATTTTTAAAAGTTTGTTTCTATTGAACAGGCCATATTAATAAAGGCATTATAATTAATGATATGAAGAGTGCCTTGGTCCTCCTTTCTATTTGATGTCCTATTGTCACGTTCCACAGCAAGAAAACCAAATATGTCACTGAAACAGAAGGGGGAACTAACAAAGAGTCACTGACCACAACCAGAATGAAATGGGTGGGGTTTTAGGAGGGGGTCTGAAAGACACTCATGGTGTCCACTGAACGTTGCCTAGCAACAACAACTGGAGCCTAAAAGACACCCACCATGAGACCCACTCAATTCACCAAGAACA
Organism: Oncorhynchus masou masou; assembly: GCF_036934945.1. Taxonomy (NCBI): domain Eukaryota; kingdom Metazoa; phylum Chordata; class Actinopteri; order Salmoniformes; family Salmonidae; genus Oncorhynchus; species Oncorhynchus masou. Next base: position 32,388,746 of record NC_088225.1, read on the forward strand.
GGCAAACAAAATGAAAACACACACCAAACTTAAAGACATGAAGTAAACCACAACTAAAGGAGTTAACCCTCCTCATCTCTAAAACAACTAGAGGAGTTAACCCTCCACATCTATCAAGACAACTAGAGAAGTTAACCCTCCACATCTATCAAGACAACTAGAGGAGTTAACCCTCCACATCTATCAAGACAACTAGAGGTGTTAACCCTCGACATCTACCAAGACAACTAGAGGAGTTAACCCTCCACATCTACCAAGACAACTAGAGGAGTTAACCCTCCACATCTATCAAGACAACTAGAGGAGTTAACCCTCCACATCTATCAAGACAACTAGAGGAGTTAACCCTCCACATCTATCAAGACAACTAGAGGAGTTAACCCTCCACATATATCAAGACAACTAGAGGAAATAACCCTCCACATCTATCAAGACATCTAGAGGAGTTAACCCTCCACATCTATCAAGACAACTAGAGGAGTTAACCCTCCACATCTACCAAGACAACTAGATGAGTTAACCCTCCACATATATCAAGACAACTAGAGGAGTTAACCCTCCACATCTATCAAGACATCTAGAGGAGGTAACCCTCCACACCTATCAAGACAACTAGAGGAGTTAACCCTCCACATCTATCAAGACAACTGGAGGAGTTAACCCTCCACATCTATCAAGACAACTAGAGGAGTTAACCCTCCACATCTACCAAGACAACTAGAGGAGTTAACCCTCCACATCTGCCAAGACAACTAGAGTAGTTAACCCTCCACATCTACCAAGACAACTAGAGGAGTTAACCCTCCACATCTATCAAGACAACTAAAGGTGTTAACCCTCCACATCTCTCAAGACAACGAGAGGAGTTAACCCTCCACATCTATCAAGACAACTAGAGGAGGTAACCCTCCACATCTATCAAGACAACTAGAGGAGTTAACCCTCCACATCTCTCAAGACAACTAAAGGTGTTAACCCTCCACATCTCTCAAGACAACTAAAGGAGTTAACCCTCCACATCTATCAAGACAACTAAAGGAGTTAACCCTCCACATCTATCAAGACAACTAAAGGAGTTAACCCTCCACATCTATCAAGACAACTAGAGGAGTTAACCCTCCACATCTCTCAAGACAACTAGAGGAGGTAACCCTCCACATCTATCAAGACAACTAGAGGTGCTGTTCGGTTCTAATTGACTCAACGGACAAGTATATATATATCCTCCAATGTAGGCACTCCTCCTTCTCTCCAACCCTTTCAACTTTTATGGTTTGACAGGAAGACGAAGTGATAGAGTAATATTAAGGTGACCTGACCTCAACCCCCTTGATGCCTAAACCAAAGCTCTCCACCCGTATCACCTATAGTTCTCCTGTGACTTCCTCTCATCCACCCAACACATTCCTACAGAACCATTAACTTCTGATGTAACAACCAGTCTCAATCACCCCACAGATACTATAGTATTACTACAACCAGTCTCTATCACCCCTCAGATACTATAGTATTACTACAACCAGTCTCTATCACCCCTCAGATACTATAGTATTACTACAACCAGTTTCTATCACCCCTCAGATACTATAGTATTACTACAACCAGTCTCTATCACCCCTCAGATACTATAGTATTACTACGACCAGTCTCTATCACCCCTCAGATACTATAGTATTACTACAACCAGTCTCTATCACCCCTCAGATACTATAGTATTAGTGATGTAACAACCAGTCTCTATCACCCCTCAGATACTAAAGTATTACTGATGTACCAACCAGTCTCTATCACCCCTCAGATACGATAGTATTACTGATGTACCAACCAGTCTCTATCACCCCTCAGATACTATAGTATTACTGATGTACCAACCAGTCTCTATCACCCCTCAGATACTATAGTATTACTACGACCAGTCTCTACCACCCCTCAGATACTATAGTATTACTACAACCAGTCTCTATCACCCCTCAGATACTATAGTATTACTGATGTAACAACCAGTCTCAATCACCCCTCAGATACTAAAGTATTACTGATGTACCAACCAGTCTCTATCACCCCTCAGATACGATAGTATTACTGATGTACCAACCAGTCTCTATCACCCCTCAGATACTATAGTATTACTACAACCAGTCTCTATCACCCCTCAGATACTATAGTATTACTACAACCAGTCTCTATCACCCCTCAGATACTATAGTATTACTGATGTAACAACCAGTCTCTATCACCCCTCAGATACTATAGTAATACTGATGTACCAACCAGTCTCTATCACCCCTCAGATACTATAGTATTACTGATGTACCAACCAGTCTCTATCACCCCTCAGATACTATAGTATTACTACAACCAGTCTCTATCACCCCTCAGATACTATAGTATTACTGATGTACCAACCAGTCTCTATCACCCCTCAGATACTATAGTATTACTGATGTACCAACCAGTCTCTATCACCCCTCAGATACTATAGTATTACTACAACCAGTCTCTATCACCCCTCAGATACTATAGTATTACTGATGTACCAACCAGTCTCTATCACCCCTCAGATACTATAGTATTACTGATGTACCAACCAGTCTCTACCACCCCTCAGATACTATAGTATTACTACAACCAGTCTCTATCACCCCTCAGATACTATAGTATTACTGATGTACCAACCAGTCTCTATCACCCCTCAGATACTATAGTATTACTGATGTACCAACCAGTCTCTATCACCCCTCAGATACTATAGTATTACTACAACCAGTCTCTATCACCCCTCAGATACTATAGTATTACTGATGTAACAACCAGTCTCAATCACCCCTCAGATACTAAAGTATTACTGATGTACCAACCAGTCTCTATCACCCCTCAGATACGATAGTATTACTGATGTACCAACCAGTCTCTATCACCCCTCAGATACTATAGTATTACTACAACCAGTCTCTATCACCCCTCAGATACTATAGTATTACTACAACCAGTCTCTATCACCCCTCAGATACTATAGTATTACTGATGTAACAACCAGTCTCTATCACCCCTCAGATACTATAGTAATACTGATGTACCAACCAGTCTCTATCACCCCTCAGATACTATAGTATTACTGATGTACCAACCAGTCTCTATCACCCCTCAGATACTATAGTATTACTACAACCAGTCTCTATCACCCCTCAGATACTATAGTATTACTGATGTACCAACCAGTCTCTATCACCCCTCAGATACTATAGTATTACTGATGTACCAACCAGTCTCTATCACCCTCAGATACTATAGTATTACTACAACCAGTCTCTATCACCCCTCAGATACTATAGTATTACTGATGTACCAACCAGTCTCTACCACCCCTCAGATACTATAGTATTACTACAACCAGTCTCTATCACCCCTCAGATACTATAGTATTACTGATGTACCAACCAGTCTCTATCACCCCTCAGATACTATAGTATTACTGATGTACCAACCAGTCTCTATCACCCCTCAGATACTATAGTATTACTACAACCAGTCTCTATCACCCCTCAGATACTATAGTATTACTGATGTACCAACCAGTCTCTATCACCCCTCAGATACTATAGTATTACTGATGTACCAACCAGTCTCAATCACCCCTCAGATACGATAGTATTACTACAACCAGTCTCAATCACCCCTCAGATACTATAGTATTACTACAACCAGTCTCTATCACCCCTCAGATACTATAGTATTACTGATGTACCAACCAGTCTCTATCACCCCTCAGAGACTATAGTATTACTGATGTACCAACCAGTCTCTATCACCCCTCAGATACTATAGTATTACTACAACCAGTCTCTATCACCCCTCAGATACTATAGTATTACTACAACCAGTCTCAATCACCCCTCAGATACTATAGTATTACTACAACCAGTCTCTATCACCCCTCAGATACTATAGTATTACTACAACCAGTCTCTATCACCCCTCAGATACTATAGTATTACTACAACCAGTCTCTATCACCCCTCAGATACTATAGTATTACTACAACCAGTCTCTATCACCCCTCAGATACTATAGTATTACTACAACCAGTCTCTATCACCCCTCAGATACTATAGTATTACTACAACCAGTCTCTATCACCCCTCAGATACTATAGTATTACTACAACCAGTCTCTACCACCCCTCAGATACTATAGTATTACTACAACCAGTCTCTATCACCCCTCAGATACTATAGTAATACTGATGTACCAACCAGTCTCTATCACCCCTCAGATACTATAGTATTACTGATGTAACAACCAGTCTCTATCACCCCTCAGATACTATAGTATTACTACAACCAGTCTCTATCACCCCTCAGATACTATAGTAATACTGATGTACCAACCAGTCTCTATCACCCCTCAGATACTATAGTATTACTGATGTAACAACCAGTCTCTATCACCCCTCAGATACTATAGTATTACTGATGTAACAACCAGTCTCTATCTAGACAACTAGAGAAGTTAACCCTCCACATCTATCAAGACAACTAAAGGTGTTAACCCTCCATATCTATCAAGACAACTAAAGGAGTTAACCCTCCACATCTATCAAGACAACTAGAGGAGTTAACCCTCTACATCTATCAAGACAACTAGAGGAGTTAACCCTCCACATCTATCAAGACAACTAGAGGAGTTAACCCTACACATCTATCAAGACAACTGGAGCACTGGGCCAGCCTGGGCCAGCCACTCTTTAATATCACCTGGGCCAGCCACTCTTAAATATCACCTGGGCCAGCCGCTCTTAAATATCACCTGGGCCAGCCACTCTTAAATATCACCTGGGCCAGCCACTCTTTAATATCACCTGGGCCGGCCACTCTTAAATATCACCTGGGCCGGCCACTCTTAAATATCACCTGGGCCAGCCACTCTTAAATATCACCTGGGCCAGCCGCTCTTAAATATCACCTGGGCCAGCCACTCTTTAATATCACCTGGGCCAGACACTCTTTAATATCACCTGGGCCAGCCACTCTTTAATATCACCTGGGCCAGCCACTCTTTAATATCACCTGGGCCAGCCACTCTTTAATATCACCTGGGCCAGCCACTCTTAAATATCACCTGGGCCAGACACTCTTAAATATCACCTGGGCCAGCCACTCTTAAATATCACCTGGGCCAGCCGCTCTTAAATATCACCTGGGCCAGCCACTCTTAAATATCACCTGGGCCAGCCGCTCTTAAATATCACCTGGGCCAGCCGCTCTTAAATATCACCTGGGCCAGCCACTCTTAAATATCACCTGGGCCAGCCACTCTTTAATATCACCTGGGCCAGCCGCTCTTAAATATCACCTGGGCCAGCCACTCATAAATATCACCTGGGCCAGCCACTCTTAAATATCACCTGGGCCAGCCGCTCTTAAATATCACCTGGGCCAGCCGCTCTTAAATATCACCTGGGCCAGCCACTCTTAAATATCACCTGGGCCAGCCACTCATAAATATCACCTGGGCCAGCCACTCTTAAATATCACCTGGGCCAGCCGCTCTTAAATATCACCTGGGCCAGCCACTCTTAAATATCACCTGGGCCAGCCACTCATAAATATCACCTGGGCCAGCCACTCTTAAATATCACCTGAAACACCTTCCGACTAACAAGATGCACAAGCCAGCACAGGTGTAACACATACTGACTAATGAGCTGACACCAATCGGTGCGCCCTACGTGCTAACGTGCCATCTCTAAATATAAATGGAAAATCCAAAGCCTTAATCCAAAGTTTAATGCTGTATGTTTCCTTGTACTCTCTCTCTCTCTCCCTCTCTCTCTCTCTCTCTCTCTCTCTCTCTCTCTCTCTCTCTCTCTCTCTCTCTCTCTCTCTCCCCTCTCTCTCTCTCTCCCGCAGGGGTACCATGGTTCAAACATTGAACAATATGGCGGAGCTGAGAGGTTCTAGGTTTGGTCGTCCCTGGCCGAGGCATGGACTCAAGCTCCTTTTCTGGTTCGCCAACGATTACATCGTCTTTGACGATGACAACCAGATGGTTGCAAATTACGACCCCGAAGAGGGAGACTTTGGTTTCCATCACTTCCGCAACAGACTTGAGTGTGAAAACAATGTCTGCAAGAGGCTGCTTCCTTATAGTGAGTACCCATTCTATGAGGTGGGCAACCTCTACCTCCCAACATCTAAATCATTGCCTAAATATGTCCGTGAGGGCAACACTCATCAGATAGATACCAGTAACATGGACCGCCTCATCATCAGTATGCGTCCAGACATGACAGTGGATCAGGTCTATGTGACCCAGCACGAGGACCTGAGGAGCTTCGACCCGGTCAACACCTATCGCATCAGCAGGGGGTTGCTCATGATCATATGTGGCCATCCATTGAGTAAATTCCTGAAACAGGCGGGCTATTCCACCCATGAGCAAAATGTAATTATTGATCAGGGCACCACCCCCAGGGAGTCCAGGGATACCAGGATTGATATGGAAGGTGGATGCAGAGATGCACCCAGAGATGCACCAGGCTTCTGGGAAAGCTACTGTACCATACTGTAACCAGGCTTCTGGGAAAGCTACTGTACCATACTATAACCAGGCTTCTGGGAAAGCTACTGTACCATACTGTAACCAGGCTTCTGGGAAAGCTACTGTACCATAATGTAACCAGGCTTCTGGGAAAGCTACTGTACCATACTGTAGATCAGTGTCCTTTAGTCCTGGTCCTGGGGACCCTGAAGGGGGGAACTGTTTAGTTTATTGCCCCAGCACTTTGCAGTTCATTATGGTTTGTTAATTTTCACTAAAACATTTAGTCATTTATCAGACACTCTTATCCAGAGTGACTTCAGAGCATTAAACTAAAGGCAGGTAAACAACAACTTCCTGTATCACAGTCAGAGCATTAAACTAAAGGCAGGTAAACAACAACTTCCTGTATCACAGTCAGAGCATTAAACTAAAGGCAGGTAAACAACAACATCCTGTATCACAGTCAGAGCATTAAACTAAAGGCAGGTAAACAACAACTTCCTGTATCACAGTCAGAGCATTAAACTAAAGGCAGGTAAACAACAACATCCTGTATCACAGTCAGAGCATTAAACTAAAGGCAGGTAAACAACAACTTCCTCTATCACAGTCAGAGCATTAAACTAAAGGCAGGTAAACAACAACTTCCTGTATCACAGTCAGAGCATTAAACTAAAGGCAGTTAAACAACAACATCCTGTATCACAGTCAGAGCATTAAACTAAAGGCAGGTAAACAACAACTTCCTGTATCACAGTCAGAGCATTAAACTAAAGGCAGGTAAACAACAACATCCTGTATCACAGTCAGTGCATTAAACTAAAGGCAGGTAAACAACAACATCCTGTATCACAGTCAGAGCATTAAACTAAAGGCAGGTAAACAACAACATCCTGTATCACAGTCAGAGCATTAAACTAAAGGCAGGTAAACAACAACTTCCTGTATCACAGTCAGTGCAAGTCAACTGTTTCTGTTACCATTACTGAGAGGGTTGTTGCTGTTGGGGCCTGCTACTGGTTAATGTACTTCTGTATTTTAAAATACAAAATACAGGCATTTTAATTAAATACACTTGAAAATACAAGTATTTTGTCGTTTATTTTTCAAACATTGATCTTTATGTTATTTTGTCATTGTATTTTGACATTTGTCCCCTTTCCCTCAATGTAGTTTCCTCTTCACTTCAACCCAGAACATGTGATGACATTAAATCAATGTAGTTTCCTCTTCACTTCAACCCAGAACATGTGATGACATTAAATCAATGTGGAAAGCTGATTGGTTTTGCCAATCAACTACATAAGAGCATTTCATAAGAGCATTTCATCTAGTGGCCGACAATGAATGCAACAAGTAATCATTCTCTAATTCTTTAGTGGCTAATTCATTGAGTCTATATACCAAATCTTGAGTCAATCTGATCTTTTACTAGGCAAGTCAGTTAAGAACAAATTTTTATTTTACAATGACTGCCTACCCCGGCCAAACCCGGACGACACTGGGCCAATTGTGCTATATAATAGACCCTGAGACCATGCTGCCTACTCTACTGTGGTGTTATAGACCCTGAGACCACACTGACTGTTCTACTGTGGTGTTATAGACCCTGAGACCATGCTGACTGTTCTACTGTGGTGTTATAGACCCTGAGACCACGCTGACTACTCTACTGTGGTGTTATAGACCCTGAGACCACGCTGACTACTCTACTGTGGTGCTATAGACCCTGAGACCACGCTGACTGTTCTACTGTGGTGCTATAGACCCTGAGACCACGCTGACTGTGGTGTTATAGACCCTGAGACCATGCTGACTGTGGTGTTATAGACCCTGAGACCATGCTGACTGTTCTACTGTGGTGTTATAGACCCTGAAACCACGCTGACTACTCTACGGTGGTGTTATAGACCCTGAGACCATGCTGACTGTGGTGTTATAGACCCTGAGACCATACTGACTGTGGTGTTATAGACCCTGAGACCATGCTGAATGTTCTACTGTGGTGTTATAGACCCTGAGACCATGCTGACTGTTCTACTGTGGTGTTATAGACTCTGAGACCACGCTGACTGTGGTGTTATAGACCCTGAGACCATGCTGACTACTCTACTGTGGTGTTATAGACCCTGAGACCATGCTGACTACTCTACGGTTGTGTTATAGACCCTGAGACCATGCTGACTGTTCTACTGTTGTGTTATAGACTCTGAGACCATGCTGACTGTTCTACTGTGGTGTTATAGACCCTGAGACCACGCTGACTGTTCTACTGTGGTGTTATAGACCCTGAGACCATGCTGACTACTCTACTGTGGTGTTATAGACCCTGAGACCATGCTGACTGTGGTGTTATAGACCCTGAGACCATGCTGACTGTTCTACTGTGGTGTTATAGACCCTGAGACCACGCTGACTGCTCTACTGTGGTGTTATAGACCCTGAGACCACGCTGACTGCTCTACTGTGGTGTTATAGACCCTGAGACCATGCTGACTGTTCTACTGTGGTGTTATAGACCCTGAGACCACGCTGACTGTGGTGTTATAGACCCTGAGACCATGCTGACTGCTCTACTGTGGTGTTATAGACCCTGAGACCACGCTGACTGTTCTACTGTGGTGTTATAGACCCTGAGACCATGCTGACTGTTCTACTGTGGTGTTATAGACTCTGAGACCATGCTGACTGTTCTACTGTGGTGTTATAGACCCTGAGACCATGCTGACTGTTCTACTGTGGTGTTATAGACCCTGAGACCACGCTGACTGCTCTACTGTGGTGTTATAGACCCTGAGACCATGCTGACTGTTCTACTGTGGTGTTATAGCCCCTGAGACCATGCTGACTACTCTACTGTGGAGTTATAGACCCTGAGACCATGCTGACCGTTCTACTGTGGTGTTATAGACCCTCAGTTGAGCATGCTGACTGTTCTACTGTGGTGTTATAGACATATTTAACCATCCCCCTCTGTGGGAAATATCTGGCTCTAATGCGATCATACATTTGGTAGGAGGTTGGGAACTGTAACTCGGTTTCCACTTCATTTTGTGGGCAGTGGACACATAGCCTGTCATCTCTCAAGAGCCAGGTCCACCTCTCAATAGCAAGGCTACGCTTGGTGAGTCATCGAGTCTCTCAATTCAATTCAACTGAATAGGCTTTATTGGCCTGGGAAACTACAGGACAAAATACAAATTCCTCCAACCCAAAATGACCTGTAGGGTTGATGGTATCCTCAATGAAATGATAACATATACAGAGCACAAATTCCAATTGGCTATACATTTACATTTACATTTAAGTCATTTAGCAGACGCTCTTATCCAGAGCGACTTACTTAAACTCTTTAACATCATCCTCAGCTCTGGTATCTTCCCCAAAATTTGGAACCAAGGACTGATCGCCCCAATCTACAAAAGTGGAGACAAATTTGACCCAATAACTACTGTGGGATTTTGCGTCAACAGCAACCATGGGAAAATCCCCTGCATTATCATTAACAGCAGACTCGTACATTTCTTCAGTGAAAACAATGTACTGAGCAAATGTCAAATTGGTGTTTACCAAATTACCATACAACAGACCACGTATTTCTTTCCACGGGGTCGTGGGGTGAGACAGGGCGTAACGAATCTCCTCTTCTTCTGGCGAGGAGTAAGAGATGTCGAACCAATGCGCAGCGTGGTAACCATGGTGATAATTTATTTACATGATCACTAGAATACCAAAATAACAACGTGAATAACCGAAACAAATGAAACAGTCCCGTGTGGAACAAACACCGACGCGGAAAACAATCACCCACAACTCAAGCGTGAAACCAGGCTACCTAAGTACGGTTCTCAATCAGGGACAACGATTGACAGCTGCCTCTGATTCAGAACCATACTAGGATTCCGGCAGCTCCTGGCTGACGGACAGCTCCGGCAGCTCAGGACAGTCGGGAGACTCTGGCAGCTCAGGACAGTCGGGAGACTCCTGCAGCTCAGGACAGACGGGAGACTCTGGCAGCTCAGGACAGACGGGCGGCTCTGGCAGCTCAGGACAGACGGGAGACTCTGGCAGCTCAGGACAGTCGGGAGACTCTGGCAACTCAGGACAGACGGGAGACTCCTGCAGCTCAGGACAGACGGGAGACTCTGGCAGCTCAGGACAGACGGGAGACTCTGGCAGCTCAGGACAGACGGGAGACTCTGGCAGCTCAGGACAAATGATAGACTATGGCAGTTCAGGACAGAAGGGAGACTCTGGCAACTCAGGACAGAAGGGAGACTCTGGCAGCTCAGGGCAGACGGGCGGCTCTGGCAGCTCAGGACAGACGGGAGACTCTGGCAGCTCAGGACAGACGGGAGACTCTGGCAGCTCAGGACAAATGATAGATATGGCAGTTCAGGACAGAAGGGAGACTCTGGCAGCTCAGGACAGACGGGAGACTCTGGCAGCCCTGGACAGGCGGGAGCACCTGTAGGGAGGAGACGGAGAGACAGCCTGGTGTGGGGGGCTGTCACCGGAGGGCTGGTGCGTGGAGGCGGCACCGGACAGACCGGACCGTGGAGGCGCACTGGAGGTCTCGAGCACCGAGCCTGCCCAACCCTACCTGGCTGGATGCTCCCCGTAGCCAGGTCAATGCGGCGAGTTGGAATAGCCCACACTGGGCTGTGCTGGCGAACCAGGGACACCATGCGTAGGGCTGGTGCCATGTACCCTGGCCCGAGGAGACATACTGGAGACCAGATGCGCTGAGCTGGCTTCATGGCACCTGGCTCGATGGTCCCCCTCTCTCCACGGTGAGCACGGGGAGTTGGCTCAGGTCTCCTACCTGACTTAGCCACACTCCCTGTGTGCGCCCCAATACATTTTTGGGGCTGCCTCTTGGGCTTCCAACCTCGCTGCCGTGCTGCCTCCTCATACCACCGCCTCTCGGCTTTCGCTGCCTCCAGCTCTGCCTTGGGGCGGCAATATTCTCCCGGCTGTCCCCAGGGTCCCTTGCCATCCAGGATCTCATGTCCAGGAGTCTGGAGATCGCTGCTGCTGCCGGGTAAGTGTACATAACAATACTTTATTTACATGTACACTAAAATACCAAAATAACGTGAATAACCGAAACAAACTAAACAGTCCCGTGTGGAACAAACACTGTCATGGAAGATAATCACCCACAACTCAAAAGTGACAACGATTGACAGCTGCCTCTTATTGAGAACCATACCAGGGTCAGGGTCAGGGTCAGGGTCAGGTTCAGGGTCAGGATCATATTTAAATTTGTATATTCTTTTATAACTTTTGTGAGTGTTGTAATGTTTACTTATATTTGCCTTGTTTATTTCCCTTTTGTTAATTGTCTATTCCATGGAAACATATGTTTCACTTGACAATAAAGCCCTTTGAATTGAGAGAAAGAGACAGAGAGAGAGACAGACAGAGAGAGAGAGAGAGAGAGACAGAGAGAGACAGAGAGGGAGGGAGGGAGGGAGGGAGGGAGGGAGGAGAGAGAGAGACAGACAGAGAGAGAGAGAGAGAGACAGAGGGAGAGAGAGAGAGAGAGAGAGAGAGAGAGAGAGGGAGAGAGAGAGGTAAAGCCATTTGAATTGAATTGAGTCTCAGTGAATCATGAGATGAACTAGATGTGACTCATGGAGGAATGCAGGTCAATGGTAAAAACAATCATCACTTCCCTCAGTCAATCGGCATACACATACAGCTGTCTCCCTTCATCCATCTCTCCACCTCTCTGTTCATGGTCTGTCTGATAAACCTACCGTCCTCTCACATAAACTACCGTCCTCTCACATAAACCTACCGTCCTCTCTCATAAACCTACCGTCCTCTCTCATAAACCTACTGTCCTCTCTCATAAACCTACCGTCCTCTCTCATAAACCTACTGTCCTCTCTCATAAACCTACCGTCCTCTCTCATAAACCTACTGTCCTCTCTCATAAACCTACTGTCCTCTCACATAAACCTACCGTCCTCTCACATAAACCTACTGTCCTCTCACATAAACCTACCGTCCTCTCTCATAAACCTACCGTCCTCTCTCATAAACCTACCGTCCTCTCACATAAACCTACCGTCCTCTCACATAAACTACCGTCCTCTCACATAAACCTACTGTCCTCTCACATAAACCTACCGTCCTCTCACATAAACCTACCGTCCTCTCACATAAACTACCGTCCTCTCACATAAACCTACCGTCCTCTCACATAAACCTACCGTCCTCTCACATAAACCTACCGTCCTCTCACATAAACCTACCGTCCTCTCACATAAACCTACCGTCCTCTCACATAACCTACCGTCCTCTCACATAAACCTACTGTCCTCTCTCATAAACCTACCGTCCTCTCTCATAAACCTACTGTCCTCTCACATAAACCTACTGTCCTCTCACATAAACCTACTGTCCTCTCACATAAACCTACCGTCCTCTCTCATAAACCTACTGTCCTCTCTCATAAACCTACCGTCCTCTCTCATAAACCTACCGTCCTCTCTCATAAACCTACTGTCCTCTCACATAAACCTACTGTCCTCTCACATAAACCTACTGTCCTCTCACATAAACCTACCGTCCTCTCTCATAAACCTACTGTCCTCTCTCATAAACCTACTGTCCTCTCTCATAAACCTACCGTCCTCTCTCATAAACCTACTGTCCTCTCACATAAACCTACTGTCCTCTCACATAAACCTACTGTCCTCTCACATAAACCTACCGTCCTCTCTCATAAACCTACTGTCCTCTCTCATAAACCTACCATCCTCTCACATAAACCTACTGTCCTCTCACATAAACCTACTGTCCTCTCACATAAACCTACTGTCCTCTCTCATAAACCTACTGTCCTCTCTCATAAACCTACTGTCCTCTCTCATAAACCTACCGTCCTCTCACATAAACCTACCGTCCTCTCTCATAAACCTACCGTCCTCTCTCATAAACCTACCGTCCTCTCACATAAACCTACCATCCTCTCACATAAACCTACTGTCCTCTCACATAAACCTACTGTCCTCTCTCATAAACCTACAGTCCTCTCTCATAAACCTACCGTCCTCTCTCATAAACCTACCGTCCTCTCTCATAAACCTACTGTCCTCTCTCATAAACCTACCGTCCTCTCTCATAAACCTACCGTCCTCTCTCATAAACCTACTGTCCTCTCTCGCTCTCTCTCCTTCATTCACTCTCTCTCTCTCTACCTGTATATATCACTCCTTCATTCTCTCTCTCTCTAGCTCTATCTCTTTCTGTCTCTCATTCATTCTCTCTCTAGCTCTATCTCTTTCTGTCTCTCATTCATTCTCTCTCTCACTAACTCTATCTCTCCCTCTCCATTCATTCTCTCTCTACCTCTATCTCTCTCTTTCACTCCTTCATTATCTCTCTCTCTACCTCTCCTTCAATCTCTCTCTCTCTCTCTCTCTCTCTCTCTCTCTCTCTCTCTCTCTCTCTCTCTCTCTCTCTCTCTCTCTCTCTCTCTCTCTCTCTCTCTCTCTCTCTCTCTCTCTCTCTCTCTCTCTGGTACAGTAGGTCACTCACCCATAGTGGATCCAGTCCACTGAGGCTGCACAGATTGTCCATCTTGCCTTCTGTTTTCTTTCTCCTTTTCTTAAATATTGTTTTCCTCTCAGTAAATCCAGATTGTCCCGGTAAGGAAGTGAATCACTCTTGTCCTCTTCCCCCCCCCCCTCCGTTTCTCAAGGTGTTGGTCTTATGTTTGGTGAATCTCTTCTTCTCTGTTTTTCTGCGTGTCTGGTAAGAAAACTAATTCCCCTCCTGCATCCCTTTCTCTCCCAGGGATGTGTGTTATTCTCAGCTCTTCTCCCAAGTTCCACTCGGTGAGTCAGGTTCTTCTGTCACAGACTCTGCTCAGTCTCCACTCAGTCTCCACTCAGTCTCCACTCTATCCACTCAGTCTCCACTCTGTTCTGCTCAGTCTCCACTCAGTCTCCACTCTGTCTCCACTCTGTTCTGCTCAGTCTCCACTCAGTCTCCACTCTGTTCTGCTCAGTCTCCACTCAGTCTCCACTCAGTCTCCACTCTGTTCTGCTCAGTCTCCACTCTGTTCTGCTCAGTCTCCACTCTGCTCCACTCAGTCTCCACTCTGTTCTGCTCAGTCTCCACTCAGTCTCCACTCAGTCTCCACTCAGTCTCCACTCAGTCTCCACTCAGTCTCCACTCTGTTCTGCTCAGTCTCCACTCAGTCTCCACTCTGTTCTGCTCAGTCTCCACTCTGTTCTGCTCAGTCTCCACTCAGTCTCCACTCTGTTCTGCTCAGTCTCCACTCTGTTCTGCTCAGTCTCCACTCAGTCTCCACTCAGTCTCCACTCAGTCTCCACTCTGTTCTGCGCAGTCTCCACTCAGTCTCCACTCAGTCTCCACTCAGTCTCCACTCAGTCTCCACTCTGTCTCCACTCAGTATCACACTCTGTTCTGCTCAGGCTCCACTCAGTCTCCACTCTGTTCTGCTCAGTCTCCACTCAGTCTCCACTCTGTTCTGCTCAGTCTCCACTCAGTTCCACTCAGTCTCCACTCAGTCTCCACTCAGTCTCCACTCTGTTCTGCTCAGTCTCACACACTCAGTCTCCACTCAGTCTCCACTCAGTCTACTCTGTTCTGCTCAGTCTCACACACTCAGTCTCCACTCTGTTCTGCTCAGTCTCCACTCAGTCTCCACTCTGTTCTGCTCAGTCTCACACACTCAGTCTCCACTCTGTTCCGCTCAGTCTCACACACTCAGTCTCCACTCTGTTCCGCTCAGTCTCTACTCTGTCTCAAACAAACTCCAGTGTCTCTGAGCTCAGTCTCACAGTGTGGGTCCTGTTTTTGAGTGCATGTCAGCCAACAACTCTCCCTCCTTGTAGGTGGGGGGAAAGACAACTCTTCTATCTCTCTCTCTCCTACTCTCTCTCTCTCTTTCCTATCTCTCTCTCCTGCTCTCTCTCTCTCTCTTTCCCTCTCTCTCCTGCTCTCTCTCCCTCTCTCTCCTGCTCTCTCCTGCTCTCGCTCTCTTTCCCTCTCTCTCCTGCTCTCTTTCCCTCTCTCTTTCCCTCTCTCTCCGGCTCTCTATTGCTCTCTCTCCTGCTCTCCCTCTACTGACTCTCTGCTCTCTCTCAACTATCTCTGTGATTTCACTAGTTCTCCTTCTCTCTGTGTGTTTTGACTCTCCCCTCCTCTCTTTCCTCCACCTCCCTCCTTCCCACATGTACAATGGTCACCTCACCACAGCTACTTCCCTGGAAGATTATTATTTTGATGATCCCTCCTCCCTCTCTCTCTACCACCTAAACCCCTCCTTTCCTCTGCCTGTCTCTCCCTCCTCCCTCTCTCTCTACCACCTGAACCCATCATTTCCCCTCCCTGTCTCTCCTCTCTCCCCCTACCTCTTCCAAACATATAGCTAATGTGTGTGTGTGTGTGTGTGTGTGTGTGTGTGTGTGTGTGTGTGTGTGTGTGTGTGTGTGTGTGTGTGTGTGTGTGTGTGTGTGTGTGTGTGTGTGTGTGTGTGTGTGTGTGAGTGAAAGAAACATATCTTTTGACATCCATGTGTCTAGTTAGGGACGACACATGTTGCTTTAATAGATCTGTGTGTCTAGTTAGGGACGACACATGTTGTTTTAATAGATCTGTGTGTCTAGTTAGGGACGACACATGTTGTTTTAATAGATCTGTGTGTCTAGTTAGGGACGACACATGTTGTTTTAATAGATCTGTGTGTCTAGTTAGGGACGACACATGTTGTTTTAATAGATCTGTGTGTCTAGTTAGGGACGACACATGTTGTTTTAATAGATCTGTGTGTCTAGTTAGGGACGACACATGTTGTTTTAATAGATCTGTGTGTCTAGTTAGGGACGACACATGTTGTTTTAACAGATCTGTGTGTCTAGTTAGGGACGACACATGTTGTTTTAACAGATCTGTGTGTCTAGTTAGGGACGACACATGTTGTTTTAATAGATCTGTGTGTCTAGTTAGGGACGACACATGTTGTTTTAATAGATCTGTGTGTCTAGTTAGGGACGACACATGTTGTTTTTACAGATCTGTGTGTCTAGTTAGGGACGACACATGTTGTTTTAACAGATCCGTGCGACATCTGAAAGATGTGCCAAAGTGATTGAAAAAAACTAATCTCACAGACACTGCTCCCTAACTAGACTCAAAAACAAAAACAGACACACACACGCACACAAACGCACACTGCTCCCTAACTAGACTCTGGGAAAACAAAAACACACACGCAAGGACACACACACACACAGACACTACTCCCTAACTGGACTCTAGGAAAACACGCACACACACAGATTTCCAGAAGAGAGCATTGACTTGTTGCATTCCCCATGCCACTGACAGAGGTCAGAGGTTATTGTTGTCTACTATGCTCATAGTGACAAGTTCTGAAGTCCTGGAGGCACTGATTGGTACAGCCTTTGGTTCATTCAACCTATTCTATTCCATTTGTCTGACAATTTGACAGATGGGTTTTTTAAATTTAATAAATGTTTTTTAAATTGGGGGGCAGTGTAGCGGCATCAGAAGAGAAGGTGTGGCTTATTTGGTGGCGTGGCTTTCATTATATATATTTTTTGCCACTAGTGAGAGTGTATGTCATTCAAGTTAATCTGTCTTTTGTATTCAACATGCAGAGTTTTGCTTGTACACTACCTGCACTCTAGGGTAGGCGTCCCACCTGGCCAACATCCGGGGAAATTGCAGATCGCCAAATTCAAATTACAGAAATAGTATAAATAATAAACATTCATAATGATACAAGTGTTATACATCGACTTAAAGACTAACTTCTTGTTAATCCAATGGTGTCAGATTTCAAAAAGGCTTTACGGCAAAGCATAGCATGCGATTATCTGAGGACAGCGCCCAGCTTACAAAAGCATACAAACATTTCCCAGCCAAGTAGAGGAGTCACAAAAGTCAGAAATAGCGATAAAATTAATGACTTACCTTTTATGATCTTCATATAGTTGCACTAACAAGACTCCCTGTTACACAATACATTTTGGGTTTGTTTGATAAAGTCCCTCTTTATGTCCCAAAAACTCAGATTTGTTGGCGCGTTTTGATCAGTAATCCACTGGCTCAAAGACTGTCAAAACATGCAGACGAATACATCCTAATAGCACCGGTAAAGGTTGTTGAAACATGTCAAACGATGTTTATAATTAATCCTCATGGTGTCTATTGTCTAAATAATCAATAATGTAATGTACTCCCTGTTCACCCACGACTGCACGGCCAGGCACGACTCCAACACCATCATTAAGTTGGGGCGACAGGGTAGCCTAGTGGTTAGAGCGTTGGACTAGTAACCGGAAGGCTGCAAGTTCAAACCCCCGAGCTGACAAGGTACAAATCTGTCATTCTGCCCCTGAACAGGCAGTTAACACACTGTTCCTAGGCCGTCATTGAAAATAAGAATTTGTTCTTAACTGACTTGCCTGGTTAAATAAAGGTAAAATAAAATAAAAAATAAATAAAAAAGTTTGCAGATGACATAACAGTGGTAGGCCTGATCACCGACAATGACGAGATAGCCTATAGAGAGGAGATCAGAGACCTGGCCAGAATAACAACCTATCCCTCAACGTAACAAAGACTAAGGAGATGATTGTGGACTACAGGAAAAAGAGGACCGCAGTGGAGAAGGTGGAACGTTTTAAGTTCCTTGGTGTACACATCACTGACAAACTGAAATGAACCACACACACAGACAGTGTGGTGAAGAAGGCACAAGAGAGCCTCTTCAACCTCAGGAGGCAAAATAAATTTGGCTTGTCACCTAAAACCCTCACAAACCTTTACAGATGCACAATTAAAAGCATCCTGTCAGGCTGTATCACCGCCTGGTATGGCAACTGCTACCGCCTGCAACCGCAAGAGTCTCCAGAGGGTGTGTGTGCGTGTGCGTGCGTGCGCTCACTACATACGGTTCTGTTTATTTCAACCTTCAGGCTGTAACCCCATGGCAGTCCAGTAACAACACTGTCTAGAGCTTTGTAGTCTGGGCCACGGGGACATTTCCTCTTGATCCCAGGGCTGATAATGATTTTGAAGTGGCAGGGAAGGCTACCTCATCACCAGCCCATGAGCCTGACTCATGCCTGATAAAGGGGCATAACGTAGGTCATCAACTATTTTCCTTACAGACAGACTGACTGGCAGACTGACATACAGGCAGAGAAAAGGACAGACTGACTGGCAGACTGACATACAGGCAGAGAAAAGGACAGACTGACTGGCAGACTGACATACAGGCAGAGATAAGGACAGACTGACTGACAGACTGACATACAGGCAGAGATAAGGACAGACTGACTGACAGACAGACAGACTGACAGACAGACAGACAGACAGACAGACAGACAGACAGACAGACAGACAGACATAAGGACAGACATAAGGACAGACAGACATAAGGACAGACTGACATACAGGCAGAGATAAGGACAGACTGACAGCGAAAAGGACAGAGACTGAAATACAGACAGACAGAGAGACAGAGAGACAGAGAGACAGACAGACAGACAGACAGACAGACAGACAGACAGCCAGACAGACCCTAGCAGATAGATGATGATGAGTTCTCACAGGCAGCAGGCTTTGTTTAGTGTCTTGGCCAAAATGGCCGCCACAACAATGAGCTGTTGTTGAGCTGAAAACAGACCAGTGTCCAACTGGCAAAAAAATAAGGAGGTTTCTGGAAGCTCTAGGACTTTTTACTCTTCTCTTCAGAGAGAGACAGACTGCATCATGAAAACTAAGTAATGAAGCGATCAACAGAGAGCCTTCTTCTGTTTCACTCCCCAATGGCACCCTATTCCCTACATAGTGTACTACTTTTGACCAGAACCACACGCGCACTATTCCCTTTTATTGTGCACTTCTTTTGAATTAGTCCACACTCTATTCCCGATGTCGTGCACTTTTTTTTGGACCAGAGCCCATACAGAGTGTCATTTGGGTCTGAAGCAGAATATTGTTCCAGGTTCTCTGTTGATCTCTTCATTACTTCGTTGTCATGGTGACATTCATAAAACTGGGATGCTAGTTGGAGCGCCACCCTGAAATGCCAACGCGTTTTAAATTGAACTCGATGTCAATGTAAAGTCATTATTACTTGTTTACGTGGTACTGTGGTATGTTACGTGGTACTGTGGTATGTTTACGTGGTACTGTGGTATGTTTACGTGGTACTGTGGTATGTTACGTGGTATGTTTACGTGGTACTGTGGTATGTTACGTGGTATGTTTACGTGGTACTGTGGTATGTTACGTGGTATGTTTACGTGGTACTGTGGTATGTTACGTGGTATGTTTACGTGGTACTGTGGTATGTTACGTGGTATGTTTACGTGGTACTGTGGTATGTTACGTGGTATGTTTACGTGGTACTGTGGTATGTTACGTGGTACTGTGGTATGTTACGTGGTACTGTGGTATGTTACATGGTATGTTTACGTGGTACTGTGGTATGTTACGTGGTACTGTGGTATGTTACGTGGTACTGTGGTATGTTACGTGGTACTGTGGTATGTTACATGGTATGTTACATGGTACTGTGGTATGTTACGTGGTATATTTACGTGGTACTGTGGTATGTTACGTGGTATGTTTACGTGGTACTGTGGTATGTTACGTGGTATGTTTACATGGTACTGTGGTATGTTACGTGGTATATTTACGTGGTACAGTGGTATGTTACGTGGTATGTTTACGTGGTACTGTGGTATGTTACATGGTATGTTTACGTGGTACTGTGGTATGTTACATGGTATGTTTACGTGGTACTGTGGTATGTTACGTGGTATGTTTACATGGTACTGTGGTATGTTACGTGGTATGTTTACGTGGTACTGTGGTATGTTACGTGGTATGTTTACGTGGTACTGTGGTATGTTACATGGTATGTTTACGTGGTACTGTGGTATGTTACATGGTATGTTTACGTGGTACTGTGGTATGTTACGTGGTATGTTTACATGGTACTGTGGTATGTTACGTGGTATGTTTACGTGGTACTGTGGTATGTTACGTGGTATGTTTACGTGGTACTGTGGTATGTTACGTGGTATGTTTACGTGGTACTGACTCAAAAATTAAATGAGAAGTCACACCAACTCAACTTTTTTTCCCCCAGCATGCTCTATTGCAGGTTCATTTTTAGGAATTATTTTTAATACCTGTGTTTTTGATTGATTAATCTCATGCTACACAAAGATAAATAACATACATTGTTACATTTTTTAAAAAATGTTGAATTTTTGCACCCATTACTGAAATGGCTGTTCCAGTTGAGATAGTCTCCTCCCACTGTTCCTCACCCTGGATGTTGTGGGTGAATACACAGTTTAAATGTTTGGTATCTCTGACTGGATTCCAATAGGGATTACACATCACTTTACCAGCCAGCATAATGTGACTTGCAGGAAGGGTTGCAAATATCTTTCCCCAGGTTTTCCAGTAATCCTGGTTGGAAGGTTCCAGGAAATTGTTCAACCAGGTTTTTTTTTTTATCTGAGAATTTGGGGAAAGTTACCGGGTTTTTGGAACCTTACTTGCAGGCCTGATGTGGCCTGTAAACCATGACTTTCATGCCACTGTATTAGGTTACAGCTAGGCCTCAAAATAAGGCCTTATGAGATATTTAATGTAATAAAGAGTTTAATTATAATGATAACATTCACCTAGGAAATCACTTACAGAAGGCTACAGTACTGAAAATGTATGAATTCAACAAGCATGTCTCTGTCACTAACAAATACAGTCATGGGTGGTAACTCTACGATTAATAACATTTTGAAAAGCCAAGGTACACTGGGAAATGATATTGGAGGCGTGGCTTAGTGGGGGCATTAATCACAATGTTCCAGCTGATACAACTCAACCCCGGACCCCCATACAGGGTCACAGTGACTCTATCAGTTTGAGTAATGACTAAATCATCACTTTATGTAACTGCACTGAGATATATTTAGTTCACCAGGTTTCCTCAGAAGGTTTTGAGTAATGACAGCACTTTGGGGTTTTACAGTGAGGGGAGACGGGGGAGGGGAGAGAGAGGGCAGGGACACTGCTGGCCGATCAACTACGTAAACGTTACTCGTGTCTCAACCTCTCCCGGCTCTCTCTCTGAGCTCTCGTCAACGCAAAGGAAGACCGAACGCTTCTGAACTTTTTCTTTTTGAGTGTAGTTAACTAACTGTTTTTTATTTACTGATTATATGTAAAGTTAAGGCTAATTGATACAATTTAGGTCATCAGTTTCACGCCCCAAAATTAAGTGAACTTACAGTTATATTTGAGTCATGGTAAATTATAATTTGTAAGTAAGGTGGACTTTGTTAAACTCAAACAGTTGGAGTATTCAAATCAAAAATCAAATCAAATGTATTTATATAGCCCTTCGTACATCAGCTAATATCTCAAAGTGCTGTACAGAAACCCAGCCTAAAACCCCAAACAGCAAGCAATGCAGGTGTAGAAGCACGGTGTCTAGGAAAATCTCCCTAGAAAGGCCAAAACCTAGGAAGAAACCTAGAGAGGAACCAGGCTATGAGGGGTGGCCAGTCCTCTTCTGGCTGTGCCGGGTGGAGATTATAACAGAACATGGCCAAGATGTTCAAATGTTCAAAAATGACCAGCATGGTCCAATAATAATAAGGCAGAACAGTTGAAACTGGAGCAGCAGCATGGCCAGGTGGACTGGGGACAGCAAGGAGTCATCATGTCAGGTAGTCCTGAGGCATGGTCCTAGGGCTCAGGTCCTCTGAGAGAGAGAAAGAAAGAAAGAGAGAAAGAGAGAATTAGAGAGAGCATTGCAACTTATACTTGTTAAGTGACTTTGACCTAAAAAAAAAAAAAAAAAAAATTATGTTGTGTTCACATCAACATATTGATTTAATTTAACGAGTGTTTTTAAGGTAAAGAGAAATGAAAATAACTAAGTTGATTTACATGAAAAAATGTGAATATACCTTATTAACTCAAAAAAACTGCATTGTTTTACTCATATGAAGATAGTACTGCTCACTTCAGTTTCTTAACATGTTGTTGTTGTTGAGTTAATCAGATCCCAAAATGTTTTGAGTAACCAGAACGTATCCAGTTTTACAGTGTGTAACAGATCCGAATCAAATGTGCCAGTGCTGTATGGTAGGCCGGAGGCAGACGTCTATATGACACACAGACATACACACCGATCACACACACACACACACACACACAACAATAACAAAACAAGAGAGGGAGGGAGGAGAAGAGCGGGGAGAGAACGAAAGGAAAGAAAGACGAGGGATGAAGAACGAGGGATGAAGAGAGATTTTGAGGGTTTTGAAGTGTAGGTTTAGAGTTGATTTTTGGATGATCCAGAGTGTCGTTTATCTCTGACCACTAACCAGAGGTGAAGAAAGTAGAGGAATGTCATAACAGCAGGGTGTCATAAAGACGTGTATGTCTGTCTACCGGACCCAGCCGGAGAGGGGGTGTCGTGGACCGCCGAGGACAAGTCGTAGGGAACCAAAGCTGGGTCAGCTTCTCTCTCCTGATTTGAGAAAGAGCCCAGAGCCCAGAAGTGGTGTCTGATTTGAGAAAGAACCCAGAGCCCAGAAGTGGTGTCTGATTTGAGAAAGAACCCAGAGCCCAGAAGTGGTGTCTGATTTGAGAAAGAACCCAGAGCCCAGAAGTGGTGTCTGATTTGAGAAAGAATCCAGAGCCCAGTAGTGGTGTCCCTGATATGAGAAAGAGCCCAGAGCCCAGAAGTGGTGTCTGATTTGAGAAAGAATCCAGAGCCCAGAAGTGGTGTCTGATTTGAGAAAGAGCCCAGAGCCCAGAGATTGTATCTGATTTGAGAAAGAGCTCAGAGTCCAATAATGGTGTCAGATCTGAGAAAGAGCTCATAGCTCATAAGTGGTGTCCTGACTCAAACACAGACATGTCATGACAGACCAGTGTTTAGTTGGTGCCTCCTGACTCAAACACAGACATGTCATGACAGACCAGTGTTTAGTTGGTGCCTCCTGACTCAAACACAGACATGTCATGACAGACCAGTGTTTATCAGGTGCCCCCTGACTCAAACACAGACATGTCATGACAGACCAGTGTTTAGTTGGTGCCTCCTGACTCAAACACAGACATGTCATGACAGACCAGTGTTTATCAGGTGCCCCCTGACTCAAACACAGACATGTCATGACAGACCAGTGTTTATCAGGTGCCCCCTGACTCAAACACAGACATGTCATGACAGACCAGTGTTTAGTTGGTGCCTCCTGACTCAGACACTGACATGGCTGTATTTTATACATACAAAAACCTTGGAAGTCGTCAGCCACTCAGGCTTGTTAAAATACTCCAAACCAGAAGGTGGCAGTAGCATTGTTTGGCACATCAGCTAATGTTGCTATTTCATTAGAAAGTCCTTGTTGATAGTAGCCTGATGGCCACAGCTAGATAACTTCCGAGTGAGATGAAAAATAAACCATTTCATTCACTTTCCATAATCCCATACTGCCAGCCGCCAGCCCATAGCTAAATGTTTAGTTAGCTAACTAACGTTAGCCTATTCACTAGCTAGCACAGCATAGCTAGCTAGCTAAGGAGGCTGCACTAACTTGGCAGCTAACAGGCTGTGGTTTCATGGAAACTAGCTAATCCATTGTGATTTAATTATAATGACAATACCAACGACAGTTAGCTAGCTTGGAGGAGGTCTTCGGTATTGTGTGCATTGTGCCTGTGCACTTAGCTAGCCTCCATCCCATAGCCTACATATGAAGTGTTACTGGCTCATCTGTAGTATGGACAAAAGGCCCTATTTTTTAACATTTTTTTTTTCATTGGCTCCCCCACGTGTTTGTGCTCTCTGATTGGCTCAAAGTCAGGTTGTTGTCCACTGACGAGCATTGTGATTCTACAAGTAGAATCGATAGGTTTGTCACTGCCGGTTCGGCACGCAAGCAGGTACTGCTTTTGTTCTAGCACGAGAAGGAACAGCCTCTCACTGTGATAAGTACCTACTGGCAGTGAGCTTCTCAGCGTGTTTCTTGCTTTACAATACACACACATATGCCCAGTCATATGCACTGAGTATACAAAACATTAGGAACACCTTCCTAGTATTGCGTTGCTCTACAAGGTGTTGAAAGTGTTCCACAGGGATGCTGGCCCATGTTGACTCTACAAGGTGTTGAAAGTGTTCCACAGGGATGCTGGCCCATGTTGACTCTACAAGGTTTTGAAAGTGTTCCACAGGGATGCTGGCCCATGTTGACTCTACAAGGTGTTGAAAGCGTTCCACAGGGATGCTGGCCCATGTTGACTCTACAAGGTGTTGAAAGCGTTCCACAGGGATGCTGGCCCATCTTGACTCTACAAGGTGTTGAAAGCGTTCCACAGGGATGCTGGGCCATGTTGACTCGACAAGGTGTTGAAAGGGTTCCACAGGGATGCTGGCCAATGTTGACTCTACAAGGTGTTGAAAGCGTTCCACAGGGATGCTGGCCCATGTTGACTCTACAAGGTGTTGAAAGCGTTCCACAGGGATGCTGGCCCATGTTGACTCTACATGGTGTTGAAAGCGTTCCACAGGGATGCTGGCCCATGTTGACTCTACAAGGTGTTGAAAGTGTTCCACGGGGATGCTGGCCCATGTTGACTCTACAAGGTGTTGAAAGGGTTCCACAGGGATGCTGGCCCATGGACTCGACAAGGTGTTGAAAGGGTTCCACAGGGATGCTGGCCCATGTTGACTCTACAAGGTTTTGAAAGTGTTCCACAGGGATGCTGGCCCATGTTGACTCTACAAGGTTTTGAAAGTGTTCCACAGGGATGCTGGCCCATGTTGACTCTACAAGGTGTTGAAAGTGTTCCACAGGGATGCTGGCCCATGTTGACTCTACAAGGTGTTGAAAGCGTTCCACAGCGATGCTGGCCCATGTTGACTCTACAAGGTGTTGAAAGTATTCCACAGCGATGCTGGCCCATGTTGACTCTACAAGGTGTTGAAAGTATTCCACAGCGATGCTGGCCCATGTTGACTCTACAAGGTGTTGAAAGTGTTCCACAGGGATGCTGGCCCATGTTGACTCCAATGCTTCCCACAGTTGTGTCCAGTTGGCTTTACGTCCTTTAGGTGGTGGTCCATTCTCGATACACACAGGAAACTGTTGAGCGTGAAAAACCCAATCAGCTCTGCAGCACCCTCTGAATGGCAACACATACACAATCCATGTCTCAATTGTCTCAAGGCTTAAAAATCCTTCTTTAACCAGTCTCCTCCCCTTCATCTACACTGATTGAAGAGGATTTAACAAGTGACATCAATAAGGGATCATATCTTTCACCTGGATTCACCTGGTCAGTCTGTGTCATGGAAAGATGATGGAGGACAATTCTTTCTTTTTTTCATGAGCCTGGCCTTATTTCTATTACACCATATTGGATCACTGTCTTTCATATTCCATTCACCCAGATCAATGTAACATCGATAGATTTAGGCTACTACATGATACTAGAATGACAGTTTACAACCTAGCCTATGAATGACAGTTTACAACCTAGCCTATGAATGACAGTTTACAACCTAGCCTATGAATGACAGTTTACAACCTAGCCTATGAATGACAGTTTACAACCTAGCCTATGAATGACAGTTTACAACCTAGCCTATGAATGACAGTTTACAACCTAGCCTATGAATGTCAGTTTACAACCTAGCCTATGAATGACAGTTTACAACCTAGCCTATGAATGACAGTTTACAACCTAGCCTATGAATGACAGTTTACAACCTAGCCTATGAATGACAGTTTACAACCTAGCCTATGAATGACAGTTTACAACCTAGCCTATGAATGACAGTTTACAACCTAGCCTATGAATGACAGTTTACAACCTAGCCTATGAATGTCAGTTTACAACCTAGCCTATGAATGACAGTTTACAACCTAGCCTATGAATGACAGTTCACAACATAGACGCACATGTTGAGATACATTTGAGTAATCAAGGGGACAGACATTGACACATTCAATACCGGCATGCACAATCTTGCCTGCATCTCGCTGATCTAGGGTGTAACCATTAGTCCAACTGATGCAAACAACAATTTAGTTTAATTTGTTTCCGTTTAAGAAACATTTTTCAACTTATCGTGAAATAAATACACCCCTGTTCACACAGAAAAATATAAAATGAACTTTCCTTTAGAGTACCACTGTATCGGTCACAATACCCATAACACCTAGTGGTCAAACAGGGAAATGGGTCCAATCGTTTTTCCACCATTCATTTTTCCCATAGGGGATTTCAGATACAGTTAAAACAAGGGCTGTGTTTTGTGTAGGCTTACCCTGGCGTGACGTTTTGGTAACCGTGGCGATATCTCCCCAACAAGGTCACTTTTTGTTTAGTATAGTTCTATATAAAAAAAAGGTTAACTTTTTAAATATTTAACCATTTTTATTTTTTATGAAATTCACTGAGGAGGATGGTCCTCCCCTTTCCTCCTCTGAGGAGCCTCCATTGGTTGAGAATAAAGGAGCCAACATGGCGTCCGTTGTAAAACCTGGCCCAACTCTCTGAATGGATGACTCTGAAACATGAAAGGGTGATATGTTCCACCACTCCCATCACAATGCTGCCTAAATTAGAGACCGTTTTATATAATTAGTGATACTTAGATTGGGACACTCCTCAACACACCTCAGACTGTACCCCTCTTGTTTGTCTTGACAAAGAAACAGATCCTCTCAACTAGGGGTCTCGGCATAAATATTTGGACTGTAGGAAAACCCTGCCAGTCTGGCCGACCGGCCGCGGTGGGAAGGTGGGTGGAGCATCACGCTCATTACAACCTCCTAGTCTGTGTCTCAAATGTCATCCAATTCCCTATATTCTATACTCCTTTTGACCAGGGTCCAGGTCACAAGTAGTGCACTATGTAGGGAATAGATTGCCATTTGGATTGCAAGCATTACAAGCTCCTACTGTAGTTATCTCATTTAGGGGGGGGGGGGGGGGGGTCCTTTGTCAAACAGAGCAGCTGTAGGCACTGTTCTGTTTGGTAATGTTAGTACATCTTAGCATGGGACAGGAGGAAACCGGTGGATTCAATGAAGAACAGTGACAGTGTGTTGTTCATCACATGGTCAGAACCAAACTGTTTGGTAATGTTAGTACATCTAAGCATGGGACAGGAGGAAACCAGTGGATTCAATGAAGAACAGTGACAGTGTGTTGTTCATCACATGGTCAGAACCAAGCTGTTTGTGGACCTGAACCTCTGGATTTTTACCTATTTTGTGTTTTTATCTCAAAAGTAAAGATTTGTGTTTATTGGGTAAAATTGTTAGATTAAAAACAAATATCTTGTTAGATATTACTTGCACTGTCGAAGCTAGAAGCGAAAGCATTTCGCTACACCCGCAATAACATCTGCTGAACACATGTATGTTACCAATAACATCTGATAAACACATGTATGTTACCAATAACATCTGTTGAACATGGGTATGTGACAAATGCAATTTGATTTGATTTGAAATGTGCTTTTCATTATTTTATTGTGTTTTTTAAGAGTAACCTCTTCTGTCTGTAGTCTCAGTTTACATTGACAGTAGAGGCAAAATCTAGTGCAGGTTGAGAACATAGAGTACGTCCCAAATGACACACTGTTCCCCGGCCTGTAGAGTGCACTACTTCTGACCAAAACCCTGGTTTAAAAGTAGTGGACTGTAGAAAGAGTTACCATTCTGAGTTGACCTCCCTGTCGTCCT
>NC_088225.1:32419603-32438074 GCF_036934945.1 Oncorhynchus masou masou
CTACTATTACTACTACTATTACTACTACTACTACTACTGGCACTGCTACTATTAGGCCTACTAAGAAGATGAGTGTGTGAGCGTCAGCAGTAGGACTAGTTTGTAAAAAACTCTCTCTCTCCCTACCTCTTTCTCTCTCTCTCTCTCTCTCTCTCTCTCTCTCTCTCTCTCTCTCTCCCTGTGTCTCTCTCTCTTCCTCTCTCTCTCCCTACCTCTTTCTCTCTCTCTCTCTCTCTCTCTCTCTCTCTCTCTCTCTCCCTACCTCTTCCTCTCTCTCTCTCTCTCTCTCTCTCTCTCTCTCTCTCCCTTCATTCAAACAGGAGTGTAGTTTAATCTCACCCCATATGCGTGATGTGGTTTCTGACACCTGTTCCTTAGTAACGATAACCTCCGTCACAGCAACAACAACAACAACAACATGTAGATGACTCATCATTGTGAAAGCATGCGGCTTGGTAGTCTTGGTTAGCCTAACCCTGTGGTCGGTGAAACAAACCGTCTCCTCTGGGACAATACACACCTCTCGTCTACAGATACCTCCTGTCCAACCTGGTATTATGTAACCCGTACAGTAATGTATTAATACAGTGTACACCTGCGGGCAGTTTCCCAGACACAGATTCATCCTTGTTCGACTGAAAACTGGTTTAGTACTATATCTCTTGACACAATGATGAAAATAATCATGGCCTCTAAAACCTTCAAGCTGCATACTGGACCCTATTCCAACTAAACTACTGAAAGAGCTGCTTCCTGTGCTTGGCCCTCCTATGTTGAACATAATAAACGGCTCTCTATCCACCGGATGTGTACCAAACTCACTAAAAGTGGCAGTAATAAAGCCTCTCTTGAAAAAGCCAAACCTTGACCCAGAAAATGTTTAAAAAATATCGGCCTATTTCGAATCTTCCATTCCTCTCAAAAAAAATGAAAAAACTGTTCACTGCCTCCCTGAAGACAACAATGTATACGAAATGTTTCAGTCTGGTTTTAGACCCCATCATAGCACTGAGACTGCACTTGTAAGGTGGTAAATGACCTTTTAATGACGTCAGACCGAGGCTCTGCATCTGTCCTCGTGCTCCTAGACCTTAGTGCTGCTTTTGATACCATCGATCACCACATTCTTTTGGAGAGATTGGAAACCCAAATTGTCAACACGGACAAGTTCTGGCCTGGTTTACATCTTATCTGTCGGAAAGATATCAGTTTGTCTCTGTGAATGGTTTGTCCTCTGACAAATCAACTGTACATTTCGGTGTTCCTCAAGGTTCCGTTTTAGGACCACTATTGTTTTCACTATATATTTTACCTCTTGGGGATGTTATTCGAAAACATAATGTTAACTTTCACTGCTATGTGGATGACACACAACTGTACATTTCAATGAAACATGGTGAAGCCCCAAAATTGCCCCCGCTAGAAACCTTTGTTTCAGACATAAGGAAGTGGATGGCTGCAAACTTTCTACTTTTAAACTCGGACAAAACAGAGATGCTTGTTCTAGGTCCCAAGAAACAAAGAGTTGAGTTCTGTTGAATCTGACAATTAATCTTGATGGTTGTACAGTCGTCTCAAATAAAACTGTGAAGGACCTCGGCGTTACTCTGGACACTGATCTCTCTTTTGACGAACATATCAAGACTGTTTCAAGGACAGCTTTTTTCCATCTACGTAACATTGCAAAAAACAGAAACTGAACATGAAAAATTAATCCATGCTTTTGTCACTTCTAGGTTAGACTACTGCAACGCTCTACTTTCCGGCTACCCTGATAAAGCACTAAATAAACTTCAGTTAGTGCTAAATACAGCTGCTAGAATCCTGACTAGAACCCAAACATTTGATCATATTACTCCAGTGCTAGCCTCCCTACACTGGCTTCCTGTTAAGGCAAGGGCATATTTCAAGGTTTTACTGCACACCTACAAAGCATTACATGGGCTTGCTCCTACCTATCTTTCCGATTTGGTCCTGCTGTACATACCTACACGTACGCTACGGTCTCAAGACGCAGGCCTCCTAATTATCCCTAGAATTTCTAAGCAAACAACGGCCCAGGAGTGGGAAGGTGAACGGAAAGGCTCTGGAGCAACGAACTGCCCTTGCTGTCTCTGCCTGGCCGGTTCCCCTCTCTCCACTGGGATTCTCTGCCTCTAACCCTATTACAGGGGTTGAGTCACTGGCTTACTGGTGCTCTTCCATGCCGTCCCTAGGAGGGGTGCGTCACTTGAGTGGTTTGAGTCACTGACGTGATTTTCCTGTCTGGGTTGGCGCCCCCCCTTGGGTTGGGCCGTGGTGGAGATCTTTGTGGTCTATACTCGGCCTTGTCTCAGGATGGTAAGTTGGTGGTTTAAGATATCCCTCTAGTGGTGTGGGGGCCGTGCTTTGGCAAAGTGGGTTGGGTTATATCCTGCCTGTTTGGCCCTGTCCGGGGGTATCATCGGATGGGGCCACAGTGTCTCCTGACCCCTCCTGTCTCAGCCTCCAGTATTTATGCTGCAGTTGTTTTTGTGTCGGGGGGCTAGGGTCAGTCTGTTATATCTGGAGTACATCTTCTGTCTTATCAGGTGTCCTGTGTGAATTTAAGTATGCTCTCTCTAATTCTCTATTTCTCTCTTTCTTTATTTCTCTCTCTCGGAGGACCTACGCCCTAGGACCATGCCTCAGGACTACCTGGCATGATGACTCCTTGCTGTCCCCTGTCCATCTGGCCGTGCTGCTGCTCCAGTTTCAACTGTTCTGCCTGTGGCTATGGAACCCTGACCTGTTCACCAGATGTGCTACCTGTCCCGGACCTGCTGTTTTCAACTCTCTAGAGACAGCAGGAGCGGTAGAGGTACTCTTAATGATCGGCTATGAAAAGCCAACTGACATTTACTCCTGAGTTGCTGACTTGCTGCACCCTCGACAACTACTGTGATTATTATCATTTGACCATGCTGGTCATTTTTGAACATTTGAACATCTTGGCCATGTTCTGTTATAATCTCCACCCGGCACAGCCAGAAGAGGACTGGCCACCCCTCAAAGCCTAGTTCTTCTCTAGGTTTCTTCCTAGGTTTTGGCCTTTCTAGGGAGTTTTTCCTAGCCACCGTGCTTGTTCACTTGCATTGCTTGCTGTTTGGGGTTTTAGGCTGGGTTTCTGTACAGCACTTTGAGATATCAGCTGATGTACGAAGGGCTATATAAATACATTTGATTTGATTTGATTTGAAAATGTCCATTGACAGTGCTTTTTAGTTTAGAAATAGGCTTAATCAATGTCTGGAAAACCATCCCGTGGTGGACAGGTGAGCTCCGGGGTGAAGTTTCCCCTCCCATCAGTTTGCCCTCCCCCAATCCTACATTTAACCATTTGTGGGTAAAATGCTAAACTGGCCCAGTATCAGCGTCTAGGGGCAACTTCACTCTACACCGTACAGGTTTATACCATGGACCACAGGGTTAACCAAGTTTGCATCCCAAATGGGACACTGTTCCCTATATAGTGCACTACTTTTGACCAGAGCCATATTCTCCTAATATATAAAACTATTAAATAAACTCAGACCCCAACCCTCAGGTACAGTTTCCCAGACACAGATGAAGCCTAACCCTGGATTGAAACAACTCTTTCAGCTGAGATTCTCCACAGACCATGCTTTTGTCCAGAACTAAGCTTAATTAGTGTCCGGGAAACTGCTAAGGCTCAGATGTGATCACTGACAATTAATATAAACATTAGAGAAGCCTATAAATATCTATGTTTTTGCTGTAAATTACCTTTGAATTCTGAGCTGGTTCGTATAATCCAGCTGGTTCATAAAATACAGCTGGTTCATACAACTGGTTCATATAATCCAGCTGGTTCATATAATCCAGCTGGTTCATATAGTACAGCTGGTTCATATTGTACAGCTGGTTCATATAATCCAACTGGTTCATATAATCCAACTGGTTCATATAATCCAGCTGGTTCATATAGTACAGCTGGTTCATATAATACAGCTGGTTCATATAATACAGCTGGGTCATATAGTACAGCTGGTTCATACAGCTGGTTCATATAGTACAGCTGGTTCATATAATACAGCTGGTTCATATAGTACAGCTGGTTCATATAGTACAGCTGGTTCATATAATACAGCTGGTTCGTACAGCTAGTTCATACAACTGGTTCATATAATCCAGCTGGTTCATATAATCCAGCTGGTTCATATAGTACAGCTGGTTCATATTGTACAGCTGGTTCATATAATCCAGCTGGTTCATATAATACAGCTGGTTCATACAGCTGGTTCATATAATCCAACTGGTTCATATAATCCAACTGGTTCATATAATCCAACTGGTTCATATAATCCAGCTGGTTCATATAGTACAGCTGGTTCATATAATACAGCTGGTTCATATAATACAGCTGGTTCATATAATACAGCTGGGTCATATAGTACAGCTGGGTCATACAGCTGGTTCATATAGTACAGCTGGTTCATATAATACAGCTGGTTCATATAGTACAGCTGGTTCATATAGTACAGCTGGTTCAAAAAATACAGCTGGTTCGTACAGCTAGTTCATACAGCTGGTTCATATAATACAGCTGGTTCATACAGATGGTTCATATATTACAGCTGTTTCATATAATACAGCTGGTTCATATAGTACAGCTGGTTCATATAGTACAGCTGGTTCATATAATACAGCTGGTTCATACAGCTGGTTCATACAGCTGGTTCATATAATACAGCTGGTTCATACAGATGGTTCATATAATACAGCTGTTTCATATAATACAGCTGGTTCATATAGTACAGCTGGTTCATATAATACAGCTGGTTCATACAGCTGGTTCATATAATCCAACTGGTTCATATAATCCAACTGGTTCATATAATCCAACTGGTTCATATAATCCAGCTGGTTCATATAGTACAGCTGGTTCATATAATACAGCTGGTTCATATAATACAGCTGGTTCATATAATACAGCTGGTTCATATAGTACAGCTGGTTCATATAGTACAGCTGGTTCATATAATACAGCTGGTTCGTACAGCTAGTTCATACAGCTGGTTCATATAATACAGCTGGTTCATACAGATGGTTCATATATTACAGCTGTTTCATATAATACAGCTGGTTCATATAGTACAGCTGGTTCATATAGTACAGCTGGTTCATATAGTACAGCTGGTTCATACAGCTGGTTCATATAATACAGATGGTTCATACAGATGGTTCATATAATACAGCTGTTTCATATAATACAGCTGGTTCATATAGTACAGCTGGTTCATATAATACAGCTGGTTCATACAGCTGGTTCATATAATACAGCTGGTTCATATAATACAGCTGGTTCATACAGCTGGTTCATATAGTACAGCTGGTTCATATAGTACAGCTGGTTCATATAATACAGCTGGTTCATACAGCTGGTTCATATAATACAGCTGGTTCATATAGTACAGCTGGTTCATATAATACAGCTGGTTCATACAGCTGGTTCATATAATACAGCTGGTTCATATAATACAGCTGGTTCAAATAATACAGCTGGTTCATATAATACAGCTGGTTCATACAGCTGGTTCATATAATACAGCTGGTTCATATAGTACAGCTGGTTCATATAATACAGCTGGTTCATATAATACAGCTGGTTCATATAATACAGCTGGTTCATATAGTATAGCTGGTTCATATAGTACAGCTGGTTCTTATAATACAGCTGATTCATATAATACAGCTGGTTCATACAGCTGGTTCATATAATACAGCTGTTTCATACAGCTGGTTCATATAGTAAAGCTGGTTCATATAATACAGCTGGATCATATAGTACAGCTGGTTCATGTAATACAGCTGGTTCATATAGTAGAGCTGGTTCATATAGCACAGCTGGTTCATACAATACAGCTGGTTCATACAATACAGCTGGTTCATATAATACAGCTGCTTCATACAGCTGGTTCATACAGCTGGTTCATACAGCTAGTACATACAGCTGGTTCATATAATACAGCTGCTTCATACAGCTGGTTCATACAGCTGGTTCATATAATACAGCTGGTTCATACAGCTGGTTCATACAGCTGGTTCATATAATTCAACTGGTTCATATAGTACAGCTGGTTCATATGGCTGGCTCATGTAATACAATAGTCTGAACTCGATGAGAGTACAAGAGAATGTGTGGATAAAACATCTATGTACAAAACGTTTATTTGTGCAAGACTGCCCTCTGCAGTTTTACTCTGATTAATGCAGACTATTGGTTTGATTCTGACCGGATCAACAACTGGAATGATTCATTTCAACATCAGTTCGTCCTTTTAATATAATGGAATTTATAATACAATTTTTCTGTTAGCAATTAGATTGAACTTGCATGTTTTGTCAGAGGGTGACTATTATCAAATAGCTTTTGAAACAAGGTTGTCGTCAAAGCTGTGTTGTATTCAGTAGGTCAGTCTTAGCTCATTTTCAAAAATGCATTGTTATACATTACAAGCTCAAAACAAAAGTGACAATCAATGACAGTAACTGTGGCCCTTTGCAAGACAATTCATTGGAAGCCAGCCGCACCAACGTGTCGGAGGAAACATTGTACAACTGGCCACTGAGTCAGCGTGCATGCATCCGGCCTGCCACAGGGAGTCGCTAGAGCACGTTGGGACAAGGACATCCCGGCCAGCCAAACCCTCCCTAACCCGGATGACGCTGGGCTAATTGTGCCCTGCCTCATGGGTCTCCAGGTCGCGGCCGGGCTGCGACACAGCCTGGGATCGAACCCGGGTCTGTGATGCCGTACCTTAGACTGCTGTGCCACTCGGGAGGCAGTCCCAATCCTAAACTTAACCATTAGTGGGTAAAATGCTAAACTGACCCAAGATCAGTGTCAAGGGACAACTTCACCCTAAAGGCTTAGGATCGTGCAGTAAGATGTGATGCATATGCATGTATTCACCACTAAAGGGCAGCATTACTGTAGACTACTAGCACTGACTGACCAGCTGGACCAGCTGAAAACACTGTACTGTAGAATCCCACCACTGACTGACCAGCTGGACCAGCTGAAAACACTGTACTGTAGAATCCCACCACTGACTGACCAGCTGAGAACACTGTCCTGTAGAATCCCACCACTGACTGACCAGCTGAGAACACTGTACTGTAGAATCCCACCACTGACTGACCAGCTGAGAACACTGTCCTGTAGAATCCCACCACTGACTGACCAGCTGAGAACACTGTACTGTAGAATCCCACCACTGACTGACCAGCTGAGAACACTTTACTGTAGAATCCCACCACTGACTGACCAGCTGAGAACACTGTACTGTAGAATCCCACCACTGACTGACCAGCTGAGAACACTGTCCTGTAGAATCCCACCACTGACTGACCAGCTGAGAACACTGTACTGTAGAATCCCACCACTGACAGACCAGCTGAGAACACTGTACTGTAGAATCCCACCACTGACTGACCAGCTGAGAACACTGTACTGTAGAATCCCACCACTGACTGACCAGCTGAGAACACTGTACTGTAGAATCCCACCACTGACTGACCAGCTGAGAACACTGTACTGTAGAATCCCACCACTGACTGACCAGCTGAGAACACTGTACTGTAGAATCCCACCACTGACTGACCAGCTGAGAACACTGTACTGTAGAATCCCACCACTGACTGACCAGCTGAGAACACTGTACTGTAGAATCCCACCACTGACTATTTAGTTCTAGAACCCATTTACCAGGATTCTGCACCTCTCAGTTTTGAACTATTTAGTTCTAGAACCCATTTACCAGGATTCTGCACCTCTCAGTTTTGGACTATTTAGTTCTAGAACCCATTTACCAGGATCCTGTACCTCTCAGTTTTGGACTATTTAGTTCTAGAACCCATCTACCAGGAACCTGTACCTCTCAGTTTTGGACTATTTAGTTCTAGAACCCATTTACCAGGATCCTGTACCTCTCAGTTTTGGACTATTTAGTTCTAGAACCCATTTACCAGGATCCTGTACCTCTCAGTTTTGAACTATTTAGTTCTAGAACCCATTTACCAGGATCCTGTACCTCTCAGTTTTGAACTATTTAGTTCTAGAACCCATTTACCAGGATTCTGCACCTCTCAGTTTTGGACTATTTAGTTCTAGAACCCTTTTACCAGGATTCTGCACCTCTCAGTTTTGAACTATTTAGTTCTAGAACCCATTTACCAGGATTCTGCACCTCTCAGTTTTGGACTATTTAGTTATAGAACCCATTTACCAGGATCCTGTACCTCTCAGTTTTGGACTATTTAGTTCTAGAACCCATTTACCAGGATTCTGTACCTCTCAGTTTTGGACTATTTAGTTCTAGAACCCATTTACCAGGAACCTGTACCTCTCAGTTTTGGACTATTTAGTTCTAGAACCCATCTACCAGGAACCTGTACCTCTCAGTTTTGGACTATTTAGTTCTAGAACCCATTTACCAGGATTCTGCAACTCTCAGTTTTGGACTATTTAGTTCTAGAACCCATTTACCAGGAACCTGTACCTCTCAGTTTTGGACTATTTAGTTCTAGAACCCATTTACCAGGATTCTGCACCTCTCAGTTTTGAACTATTTAGTTCTAGAACCCATTTACCAGGATTCTGCACCTCTCAGTTTTGGACTATTTAGTTATAGAACCCATTTACCAGGATCCTGTACCTCTCAGTTTTGGACTATTTAGTTCTAGAACCCATTTACCAGGATTCTGTACCTCTCAGTTTTGGACTATTTAGTTCTAGAACCCATTTACCAGGATTCTGTACCTCTCAGTTTTGGACTATTTAGTTCTAGAACCCATTTACCAGGAACCTGTACCTCTCAGTTTTGGACTATTTAGTTCTAGAACCCATTTACCAGGATTCTGCACCTCTCAGTTTTGGACTATTTAGTTCTAGAACCCATTTACCAGGATTCTGCACCTCTCAGTTTTGAACTATTTAGTTCTAGAACCCATTTACCAGGATCCTGTACCTCTCAGTTTTGAACTATTTAGTTCTAGAACCCATTTACCAGGATTCTGCACCTCTCAGTTTTGGACTATTTAGTTCTAGAACCCATTTACCAGGATCCTGTACCTCTCAGTTTTGGACTATTTAGTTCTAGAACCCATTTACCAGGATTCTGCACCTCTCAGTTTTGGACTATTTAGTTCTAGAACCCATTTACCAGGATCCTGTACCTCTCAGTTTTGGACTATTTAGTTCTAGAACCCATTTACCAGGATCCTGTACCTCTCAGTTTTGGACTATTTCGTTCTAGAACCCATTTACCAGGATCCTGTACCTCTCAGTTTTGGACTATTTAGTTCTAGAACCCATTTACCAGGATCCTGTACCTCTCAGTTTTGGACTATTTAGTTCTAGAACCCATTTACCAGGATCCTGTACCTCTCAGTTTTGGACTATTTCGTTCTAGAACCCATTTACCAGGATCCTGTACCTCTCAGTTTTGGACTATTTAGTTCTAGAACCCATTTACCAGGATCCTGTACCTCTCAGTTTTGGACTATTCAGTTCTAGAACCCATTTACCAGGATCCTGTACCTCTCAGTTTTGGACTATTCAGTTCTAGAACCCATTTACCAGGATTCTGCACCTCTCAGTTTTGGACTATTTAGTTCTAGAACCCATTTACCAGGATCCTGTACCTCTCAGTTTTGGACTATTCAGTTCTAGAACCCATTTACCAGGATTCTGCACCTCCCAGTTTTGGACTATTTAGTTCGAGAACCCATTTACCAGGATTCTGCACCTCTCAGTTTTGGACTATTTAGTTCGAGAACCCATTTACCAGGATTCTGCACCTCTCAGTTTTGGACTATTTAGTTCTAGAACCCATTTACCAGGATTCTGCTCCTCTCAGTTTTGGACTATTTAGTTCTAGAACCCATTTACCAGGATTCTGCACCTCTCAGTTTTGGACTATTTAGTTCTAGAACCCATTTACCAGGAATCTGCACCTCTCAGTTTTGGACTATTTAGTTCTAGAACCCATTTACCAGGATTCTGCACCTCTCAGTTTTGGACTATTTAGTTCTAGAACCCATTTACCAGGATTCTGCACCTCTCAGTTTTGGACTATTTAGTTCTAGAACCCATTTACCAGGATTCTGTACCTCTCAGTTTTGGACTATTTAGTTCTAGAACCCATTTACCAGGATCCTGTACCTCTCAGTTTTGGACTATTTAGTTCTAGAACCCATTTACCAGGATCCTGTACCTCTCAGTTTTGGACTATTTAGTTCTAGAACCCATTTACCAGGATTCTGCACCTCTCAGTTTTGGACTATTTAGTTCTAGAACCCATTTACCAGGATCCTGTACCTCTCAGTTTTGGACTATTCAGTTCTAGAACCCATTTACCAGGATTCTGCACCTCCCAGTTTTGGACTATTTAGTTCGAGAACCCATTTACCAGGATTCTGCACCTCTCAGTTTTGGACTATTTAGTTCGAGAACCCATTTACCAGGATTCTGCACCTCTCAGTTTTGGACTATTTAGTTCTAGAACCCATTTACCAGGATTCTGCTCCTCTCAGTTTTGGACTATTTAGTTCTAGAACCCATTTACCAGGATTCTGCACCTCTCAGTTTTGGACTATTTAGTTCTAGAACCCATTTACCAGGAATCTGCACCTCTCAGTTTTGGACTATTTAGTTCTAGAACCCATTTACCAGGATTCTGCACCTCTCAGTTTTGGACTATTTAGTTCTAGAACCCATTTACCAGGATTCTGCACCTCTCAGTTTTGGACTATTTAGTTCTAGAACCCATTTACCAGGATTCTGTACCTCTCAGTTTTGGACTATTTAGTTCTAGAACCCATTTACCAGGATCCTGTACCTCTCAGTTTTGGACTATTTAGTTCTAGAACCCATTTACCAGGATCCTGTACCTCTCAGTTTTGGACTATTTAGTTCTAGAACCCATTTACCAGGATTCTGCACCTCTCAGTTTTGGACTATTTAGTTCTAGAACCCATTTACCAGGATCCTGTACCTCTCAGTTTTGGACTATTTAGTTCTAGAACCCATTTACCAGGATTCTGCACCTCTCAGTTTTGGACTATTTAGTTCTAGAACCCATTTACCAGGATCCTGTACCTCTCCTGGCATGACTTTTTTTTCACTGTTTGCAATGTAACAATTCTAATAAAGGTAATCAAAGTGAACTAATGTTGACTCCTCTGTAATTCTCCTGGCTGCTCCCCAAAAACAAAAAAAGAAAACGTAATGTGAAAGCGTGTCTGATATTGTAAGATGTGATTTGTGTTGGTCCGGCCCGGGTTTACGGATTGCGCTACATTGTAGCCAATATAGACCGAGGCGTGGCCATTTCTGCGGCGAGAGAGAGAGAAGCGCGCCTAAATCTCTCACAGAACTAGAGTGGGATTCACTTTACATGATCTCTCTCCCACTCTGAAAGACATGAGCATGGAACTGAACTCTCGTAATCGTGTATTTCCTCATAGAATAATAGGCGCTGGAAGGTTGCTGGAGGTGTCGCAGCATCCATGATACATTCAAATACAATTGCCAAAGTTATAGAATTACTGCTGTCTGTTCAGATATAAATGAAATTATTCCGAGGACTACACCAGGAGTAGGACTATAATTTCTATAATTTAGCCACAGATCATCAATAGTTTATTATTTTAAAATAGCCAAGCTGTGGATTGTGTGTAGCCCAATCCCAAGGCATTATTTTAGAATGGCCGAGCTGTGGATTGTGTGTAGCCCAATCACAAGGCATTATTTTAAAATAGCCTAGCTGTGGATTGTGTGTAGCCCAATCACAAGGCATGTCTACAGTCGGGAACACCCAGCAAATCTGTCAGTGAACCGCACGTAGCCAAAACAGTCCTTTCGTGATATTTCAAATACAATCGTGGGAAAACACTGATCCTGCTAAAAAGAGAAGACCTGTCTGGAGCCTACCACTTTATGAACTTCCAAATATACCTATTGAACGAGCAGCATTGTTTTAGAAAGTAAATCAACAGAGAGATAAGCTTTTGGTACGAGCTCATCGGCCATCGCCTGCGAGTCAGCTGCATCGTTGGGTTAGTTAGTGAAACTGGAAAGCTGTTTCACTACAAAAATGTCCTCATATTGTACAATGCATGCCTCCACACACCTAGGTCTAGGCTGTTGATGGATTCAAGACGAGGTCGTTTTTTGATTGATCTCAGATACTAAGTTTGTCAGTGTCAAATTATAGCCTGTCATTTCGGTCATTGGTGAGGTATTACAAAAGATTCTGCTGAAGTCTCTCGTCATGGAAACTGATGTAGAATCGCATCAAATGCCTTTATAAAGGCCAGTTTTTCCCAGAACCCTATGCTACAAAAATGTCCCACGTGTGCAACTTCCTTGTCAAAATCCTTTAAATTGACCACAAAGTGTTAGGCTAGGAATGGACCACCGGTATGTTAGACTAGGACCACCGGTATGTTAGGCTAGGACCACCGGTATGTTAGACTAGGACCACCGGTATGTTAGGCTAGGACCACCAGTATGTTAGACTAGGACCACCGGTATGTTAGACTAGGACCACCGGTATGTTAGACTAGGACCACCGGTATGTTAGACTAGGACCACCGGTATGTTAGACTAGGACTACCGGTATGTTAGACTAGGACCCCCGGTATGTTAGGCTAGGACCACCGGTATGTTAGACTAGGACCACCGGTATGTTAGACTAGGACCACCGGTATGTTAGGCTAGGACCACCGGTATGTTAGGCTAGGACCACCGGTATGTTAGACTAGGACCACCAGTATGTTAGGCTAGGACCACCGGTATGTTAGACTAGGACCACCGGTATGTTAGACTAGGACCACCGGTATGTTAGACTAGGACCACCGGTATGTTAGACTAGGACCACCGGTATGTTAGACTAGGACCACCGGTATGTTAGACTAGGACCACCGGTATGTTAGACTAGGACCACCGGTATGTTAGACTAGGACCACCGGTATGTTAGACTAGGAATGGACCACCAGTATGTTAGACTAGGACCACCGGTATGTTAGACTAGGACCACCGGTATGTTAGACTAGGACCACCGGTATGTTAGACTAGGACCACCGGTATGTTAGACTAGGACCACCGGTATGTTAGACTAGGACCACCAGTATGTTAGACTAGGACCACCGGTATGTTAGACTAGGACCACCAGTATGTTAGACTAGGACCACCGGTATGTTAGACTAGGACCACCGGTATGTTAGACTAGGACCACCGGTATGTTAGACTAGGACCACCAGTATGTTAGACTAGGACCACCAGTATGTTAGGCTAGGACCACCGGTATGTTAGACTAGGACCACCGGTATGTTAGACTAGGACCACCGGTATGTTAGACTAGGACCACCGGTATGTTAGACTAGGACCACCGGTATGTTAGACTAGGACCACCGGTATGTTAGACTAGGACCACCGGTATGTTAGGCTAGGACCACCGGTATGTTAGACTAGGACCACCGGTATGTTAGACTAGGACCACCGGTATGTTAGACTAGGACCACCGGTATGTTAGGCTAGGACCACCGGTATGTTAGGCTAGGACCACCGGTATGTTAGGCTAGGACCACCGGTATGTTAGACTAGGACCACCGGTATGTTAGGCTAGGACCACCGGTATGTTAGACTAGGACCACCGGTATGTTAGACTAGGACCACCGGTATGTTAGACTAGGACCACCGGTATGTTAGACTAGGAATGGACCACCGGTATGTTAGACTAGGACCACCAGTATGTTAGACTAGGACCACCGGTATGTTAGACTAGAACCACCGGTATGTTAGACTAGAACCACCGGTATGTTAGACTAGGACCACCGGTATGTTAGACTAGGACCACCAGTATGTTAGACTAGGACCACCAGTATGTTAGACTAGGACCACCGGTATGTTAGACTAGGACCACCAGTATGTTAGACTAGGACCACCAGTATGTTAGGCTAGGACCACCGGTATGTTAGACTAGGACCACCAGTATGTTAGACTAGGACCACCGGTATGTTAGACTAGGACCACCAGTATGTTAGACTAGGACCACCGGTATGTTAGACTAGGACCACCGG
Source organism: Oncorhynchus masou masou (assembly GCF_036934945.1). Classification (NCBI taxonomy): domain Eukaryota; kingdom Metazoa; phylum Chordata; class Actinopteri; order Salmoniformes; family Salmonidae; genus Oncorhynchus; species Oncorhynchus masou. The sequence continues at coordinate 32,433,731 of NC_088225.1, forward strand.
TATGTTAGACTAGGACCACCGGTATGTTAGACTAGGACCACCAGTATGTTAGACTAGGACCACCGGTATGTTAGACTAGGACCACCAGTATGTTAGACTAGGACCACCGGTATGTTAGAATAGGACCACCGATATGTTAGACTAGGACCACCGGTATGTTAGGCTAGGACCACCGGTATGTTAGACTAGGACCACCGGTATGTTAGGCTAGGACCACCGGTATGTTAGGCTAGGACCACCGGTATGTTAGGCTAGGACCACCGGTATGTTAGACTAGGACCACCGGTATGTTAGACTAGGACCACCGGTATTTTAGGCTAGGACCACCGGTATGTTAGGCTAGGTCCACCAGTATGTTAGACTAGGACCACCGGTATGTTAGGCTAGGACCACCGGTATGTTAGACTAGGACCACCGGTATGTTAGACTAGGACCACCGGTATGTTAGGCTAGGACCACCGGTATGTTAGACTAGGACCACCGGTATGTTAGACTAGGACCACCGGTATGTTAGGCTAGGACCACCGGTATGTTAGACTAGGACCACCAGTATGTTAGACTAGGACCACCTGTATGTTAGACTAGGACCACCAGTATGTTAGACTAGGACCACCGGTATGTTAGACTAGGACCACCGGTATGTTAGGCTAGGACCACCGGTATGTTAGACTAGGACCACCGGTATGTTAGTCTAGGACCACCGGTATGTTAGACTAGGACCACCGGTATGTTAGACTAGGACCACCGGTATGTTAGACTAGGACCACCGGTATGTTAGACTAGGACCACCGGTATGTTAGACTAGGACCACCAGTATGTTAGACTAGGACCACCGGTATGTTAGACTAGGACCGCCGGTATGTTAGACTAGGACCACCAGTATGTTAGACTAGGACCACCGGTATGTTAGACTAGGACCACCAGTATGTTAGACTAGGACCACCAGTATGTTAGACTAGGACCACCAGTATTAGACTAGGACGTGACCACCAGTATGTGAAGTCGAGCATGCCAAAGGTCTTATCTAGAAATGCCAAGCCTTCCATACCAGTCATGCCTGTCTGGCTTTTATCACATGGGGGGGGGGGGGGGGGCATGCCTGCCTGGGTCTTACCACATGGGGATAACGTGGTTATAAGATTCTGAAGAAGAAGAGTAAGTATTCTAATTCGTGAAATGGAGAGAGATAGCAGGATACAAACAATGAGTTTTTCTTCAATGAGCCATCCTCATGATCCTATCAATTCTATATATTGATGTCAGGAGAGAAAGAGATAGGTAGTGTGTGTGTGTGTGTGTGTGTGTGTGTGTGTGTGTGTGTGTGTGTGTGTGTGTGTGTGTGTGTGTGTGTGTGTGTGTGTGTGTGTGTGTGTGTGTGTGTGTGTGTGTGTGTGTGTGTGTGTGTGTGTGTGTGTGTGTGTGTGTGTGTGTGTGAGAGAGAGAGAGAGAGAGGTTTGATGAAGAATGCAAAAATCTAAGATGGAAATGGAGAAACCTAGCCAACCAGAAACAGAATCAGCTCAATGTAATTGGAGAATCTGTAGACTCTAACCACTTCTGGGAAAATTAGAAAACACTAAACAAACAACAACACAAATAATTATCTATCCAAAATGGAGATGTATGGGTAAACCACTTCTCCAATCTTTTTGGCTCTTTAACAAAGAACAGAAAGCAAAAACATTTACATGATCATATACAAATCTTAGAATTAACTTTTAAAGACAACCATTGCACACTAGATTCTCCAATTATATTGGCAGAACTACAGGACAAAATACAAACTCTCCAACCTAAAAAGGCCTGTGGGGTTGATGGTATCCTTTATGAAATGTTAAAATATACAGTCGACAAATTCCAATTGGCTATATTTAAACTCTTTAACATCATCCTCAGCTTTGGCATCTTCCCCAATATTTGGAAACAAAGACTGATCACCCCAATCCACAAAAGTGGAGACAAAATTGACCCCAATAACAACCTAGGGAAAATCCCCTGCATTATCATTAACAGCAGACTCGTACATTTCCTCAGTGAAAACAATGTACTGAGCAAATGTCAAATTGGCTTTTTACCAAATTACCGTACGACAGACCACGTATTCACCCTGCACATCCAAATTGGCAAACAAACAAACCAAAACAAAGGCTTTTGACTCAATTTGGCATGAGGGTCTGCTATACAAATTGATGGAAAGTGGTGTTGTGGGAAAAACATACAACATTATAAATTCACAACATTATATAATCCATGTACAGAAACAACAAGTGTGTAGTTAATATTGGCAAAAAACAAACACACATTTCTTTCCACTGGGCCGTGGGACAGTGATGCAGCTTGAGCCTCACCCTCTTCAACATATATATCAACGAATTGGCGAGGGCACTAGAACAGCCTGCAGCACCCGGCCTCACCCTACTAGAATCTGAAGTCAAATGTCTACTGTTTGCTGATGATCTGGTGCTTCTGTCCCCAACCAAGGAAAGCCTACAGCAGGACCTAGATCTTCTGCACAGATTATGTCAGACCTGGGCCCTGACAGACCTGGGCCCTGACAGTAAATCTCAGTAAGACAAACAATAATGGTGTTCTAAGAAAAGATCCAGTTTCCAGGACTAGAGCTACAAATTCCATCTAGACATCGTTGCCCTAGAGCAAATAAAACACACACCTCTGACTTAACATCATCGCAACAGGTATGAACAGGCAAGAAGGGCCTTCTCTGCCATCAAAACGAACATCAAATTTGACATCCCAGTCAGTGTATGGCAAAAAAAGACTTGAATGCAGTTATAGAATCCATTGCCCTTCGTGGTTGTGAGGTCTGAGGTCCGCTCACCAAACAATAATTCACAAAATGGGACAAACACCAAATCGAGACTCTGCATGCAGAATTCTGCCAAAACATCCTCCGTGTACAACGTAGAACACCACATAATGCACGCAGAGCAGAATTATAACTATTCCTGCTTATTGTAAACATCCAGAAAAGAGACGTTAAACTCAACAACCACCTAAAAGGAAGCGATTCCCAAACCTTCCATATCAAAGCCATAACCTACAGAGAGATGAACCTGGAGAAGAGTCCCCTAAGCAAGCTGGTCTTGGGGCTCTGTAATTACTTGACAAACACAAACAGACCCCCACAGAGCCCCAGGACAGCAGCACAATTAGACCCAACCAAATCATGAGAAAACAAAAAGAAAATTACTTGACACATTGGAAATAATTAACACCAGAGCACCAAGACCAACTTGCTTAGGGGACTCTTCTCCAGGTTCATCTCTCTGTAGGTGATGGCTTTGCTATGGAAGGTTTGGGAATCGCTTCCTTTTGGGTGGTTGAAGAATTTAACGTCTCTTTTCTGGATGTTTACAATCACACAGCTGCAAGATTTGTGACCTGTTGCCACAAGAAAAGGGCAACCAGTGAAGAACAAACACCATTGTAATTACAACCCATATTTATGTTTATTTATTTTCTCTTTTGTACTTTAACTATTTGCACATCATTATAACACTGTATATAGACATAATATGAGATTTGAAATGTCTTTATGTCTTTATAAGTATTGTTTCCTGTTCATTTTTTATTGTTTATTTCACTTCTGTACATTATCTACCTCACTTGCTTTGGCAATGTTAACACATGTTTCCCAATGCCAATAAAGCCCCTTGAATTGAATTGAAAGAGGGTGATAGAGAGATGGAGAGATGATAGCAGCTGAGCTAGGCTCAAGGTCCTGGTTCCAAATGAAACCATATCCCCTATGTAGTGCACTACGAACCTATGGGCCTGGTCAAAAGTAGTGCACTACATAGGGAACCGGGTGCCATTTGGGACATACGGGGTAGAAGGGTTCTCTCTCCTCCCTGGGATTCCCATGACCTAATCTCTTTCCCAAGGAACATAGACACACACACACACACACACACACACACACACACACACACACACACACACTTGGAGAAGCCAGAACATTAGAAACCTGACCCCTTTACATATAAATAGTCATTGGCAGTGTGTTTAGGTTAGCTGTTGAGCACAGGAGGAGTGGAGGACTGTGTTGGTAATATAGGGAAGGAAGTTAGTGTGTAATATAGAGAAGGGAGTTAGTGTGTAATATAGGGAAGGGAGTTAGTGTGTAATATAGGGAAGGGAGTTAGTGTGTAATATAGGGAAGGGAGTTAGTGTGTAATATAGGGAAGGGAGTTAGTGTGTAATATAGGGAAGGGAGTTAGTGTGTAATATAGGGAAGGGAGTTAGTGTGTAATATAGGGAAGGGAGTTAGTGTGTAGTGTGTGTAATATAGGGAAGGGAGTTAGTGTGTAATATAGGGAAGGG
>NC_088225.1:32438574-32446074 GCF_036934945.1 Oncorhynchus masou masou
TATAATACTGTCTACCAGTATCTAGTGATTCAATATAATACTGTCTACCAGTACCCAGTATCTAGTGATTCAGTGTAATACTGTCTACCAGTATCTAGTGATTCAATATAATACTGTGTCAACCAGTACCCAGTATCTAGTGATTCAATATAATACTGTCTACCAGTACCCAGTATCTAGTGATTCAGTATAATACTGTGTCTACCAGTATCTAGTGATTCAATATAATACTGTCTACCAGTATCTAGTGATTCAATATAATACTGTCTACCAGTATCTAGTGATTCAATATAATACTGTCTACCAGTACCCAGTATCTAGTGATTCAGTATAATACTGTCTACCAGTATCTAGTGATTCAGTATAATACTGTCTACCAGTATCTAGTGATTCAATATAATACTGTCTACCAGTACCCAGTACCTAGTGATTCAGTATAATACTGTCTACCAGTATCTAGTGATTCAGTATAATACTGTCTACCAGTACCCAGTATCTAGTGATTCAATATAATACTGTCTACCAGTATCTAGTGATTCAGTATAATACTGTCTACCAGTATCTAGTGATTCAATATAATACTGTCTACCAGTACCCAGTATCTAGTGATTCAGTATAATACTGTCTACCAGTATCTAGTGATTCAGTATAATACTGTCTACCAGTATCTAGTGATTCAGTATAATACTGTCTACCAGTATCTAGTGATTCAGTATAATACTGTCTACCAGTACCCAGTATCTAGTGATTCAGTATAATACTGTCTACCAGTACCCAGTATCTAGTGATTCAGTATAATACTGTCTACCAGTATCTAGTGATTCAATATAATACTGTCTACCAGTATCTAGTGATTCAGTATAATACTGTCTATCAGTATCTAGTGATTCAGTATAATACTGTCTACCAGTACCCAGTATCTAGTGATTCAGTATAATACTGTCTACCAGTATCTAGTGATTCAGTATAATACTGTCTACCAGTATCTAGTGATTCAGTATAATACTGTCTACCAGTATCTAGTGATTCAGTATAATACTGTCTACCAGTATCTAGTGATTCAGTATAATACTGTCTACCAGTATCTAGTGATTCAGTATAATACTGTCTACCAGTATCTAGTGATTCAGTATAATACTGTCTACCAGTATCTAGTGATTCAGTATAATACTGTCTACCAGTATCTAGTGATTCAGTATAATACTGTCTACCAGTATCTAGTGATTCAGTATAATACTGTCTACCAGTATCTAGTGATTCAATATAATACTGTCTACCAGTATCTAGTGATTCAGTATAATACTGTCTACCAGTATCTAGTGATTCAATATAATACTGTCTACCAGTACCCAGTATCTAGTGATTCAGTATAATACTGTCTACCAGTATCTAGTGATTCAGTATAATACTGTCTACCAGTACCCAGTATCTAGTGATTCAATATAATACTGTCTACCAGTACCCAGTATCTAGTGATTCAATATAATACTGTCTACCAGTATCTAGTGATTCAATATAATACTGTCTACCAGTACCCAGTATCTAGTGATTCAGTATAATACTGTCTACCAGTATCTAGTGATTCAATATAATACTGTCTACCAGTATCTAGTGATTCAGTATAATACTGTCTACCAGTACCCAGTATCTAGTGATTCAGTATAATACTGTCTACCAGTACCCAGTATCTAGTGATTCAATATAATACTGTCTACCAGTATCTAGTGATTCAATATAATACTGTCTACCAGTATCTAGTGATTCAGTATAATACTGTCTATCAGTATCTAGTGATTCAGTATAATACTGTCTACCAGTACCCAGTATCTAGTGATTCAGTATAATACTGTCTACCAGTATCTAGTGATTCAGTATAATACTGTCTACCAGTATCTAGTGATTCAGTATAATACTGTCTACCAGTACCCAGTATCTAGTGATTCAGTATAATACTGTCTACCAGTATCTAGTGATTCAATATAATACTGTCTACCAGTATCTAGTGATTCAGTATAATACTGTCTACCAGTACCCAGTATCTAGTGATTCAGTATAATACTGTCTACCAGTATCTAGTGATTCAGTATAATACTGTCTACCAGTACCCAGTATCTAGTGATTCAATATAATACTGTCTACCAGTACCCAGTATCTAGTGATTCAATATAATACTGTCTACCAGTACCCAGTATCTAGTGATTCAGTATAATACTGTCTACCAGTACCAGTATCTAGTGATTCAATATAATACTGTCTACCAGTATCTAGTGATTCAATATAATACTGTCTACCAGTACCCAGTATCTAGTGATTCAGTATAATACTGTCTACCAGTATCTAGTGATTCAATATAATACTGTCTACCAGTACCCAGTATCTAGTGATTCAGTATAATACTGTCTACCAGTATCTAGTGATTCAATATAATACTGTCTACCAGTATCTAGTGATTCAGTATAATACTGTCTACCAGTACCCAGTATCTAGTGATTCAGTATAATACTGTCTACCAGTACCCAGTATCTAGTGATTCAGTATAATACTGTCTACCAGTATCTAGTGATTCAATATAATACTGTCTACCAGTATCTAGTGATTCAGTATAATACTGTCTACCAGTATCTAGTGATTCAGTATAATACTGTCTACCAGTACCCAGTATCTAGTGATTCAGTATAATACTGTCTACCAGTATCTAGTGATTCAATATAATACTGTCTACCAGTATCTAGTGATTCAGTATAATACTGTCTACCAGTACCCAGTATCTAGTGATTCAGTATAATACTGTCTACCAGTATCTAGTGATTCAATATAATACTGTCTACCAGTATCTAGTGATTCAGTATAATACTGTCTACCAGTACCCAGTATCTAGTGATTCAGTATAATACTGTCTACCAGTATCTAGTGATTCAGTATAATACTGTCTACCAGTACCCAGTATCTAGTGATTCAATATAATACTGTCTACCAGTACCCAGTATCTAGTGATTCAATATAATACTGTCTACCAGTACCCAGTATCTAGTGATTCAGTATAATACTGTCTACCAGTACCCAGTATCTAGTGATTCAGTATAATACTGTCTACCAGTATCTAGTGATTCAATATAATACTGTCTACCAGTACCCAGTATCTAGTGATTCAATATAATACTGTCTACCAGTATCTAGTGATTCAGTATAATACTGTCTACCAGTATCTAGTGATTCAGTATAATACTGTCTACCAGTATCTAGTGATTCTGTATAATACTGTCTACCAGTACCCAGTATCTAGTGATTCAGTATAGTACTGTCTACCAGTATCTAGTGATTCAGTATAATACTGTCTACCAGTACCCAGTATCTAGTGATTCAGTATAATACTGTCTACCAGTATCTAGTGATTCAGTATAATACTGTCTACCAGTATCTAGTGATTCAGTATAATACTGTCTACCAGTATCTAGTGATTCAGTATAATACTGTCTACCAGTACCCAGTATCTAGTGATTCAGTATAATACTGTCTACCAGTATCTAGTGATTCAATATAATACTGTCTACCAGTATCTAGTGATTCAATATAATACTGTCTACCAGTACCCAGTATCTAGTGATTCAGTGTAATACTGTCTACCAGTATCTAGTGATTCAATATAATACTGTGTCAACCAGTACCCAGTATCTAGTGATTCAATATAATACTGTCTACCAGTACCCAGTATCTAGTGATTCAGTATAATACTGTGTCTACCAGTATCTAGTGATTCAATATAATACTGTCTACCAGTATCTAGTGATTCAATATAATACTGTCTACCAGTATCTAGTGATTCAATATAATACTGTCTACCAGTACCCAGTATCTAGTGATTCAGTATAATACTGTCTACCAGTACCCAGTATCTAGTGATTCAGTATAATACTGTCTACCAGTATCTAGTGATTCAGTATAATACTGTCTACCAGTATCTAGTGATTCAATATAATACTGTCTACCAGTATCTAGTGATTCAATATAATACTGTCTACCAGTACCCAGTATCTAGTGATTCAGTATAATACTGTCTACCAGTACCCAGTATCTAGTGATTCAGTATAATACTGTGTCTACCAGTATCTAGTGATTCAATATAATACTGTCTACCAGTATCTAGTGATTCAGTATAATACTGTCTACCAGTATCTAGTGATTCAGTATAATACTGTCTACCAGTATCTAGTCGATTCAGTATAATACTGTCTACCAGTATCTAGTGATTCAGTATAATACTGTCTACCAGTACCCAGTATCTAGTGATTCAGTATAATACTGTCTACCAGTATCTAGTGATTCAGTATAATACTGTCTACCAGTACCCAGTATCTAGTGATTCAGTATAATACTGTCTACCAGTATCTAGTGATTCAGTATAATACTGTCTACCAGTACCCAGTATCTAGTGATTCAGTATAATACTGTCTACCAGTATCTAGTGATTCAGTATAATACTGTCTACCAGTACCCAGTATCTAGTGATTCAGTATAATACTGTCTACCAGTATCTAGTGATTCAGTATAATACTGTCTACCAGTACCCAGTATCTAGTGATTCAGTATAATACTGTCTACCAGTATCTAGTGATTCAGTATAATACTGTCTACCAGTATCTAGTGATTCAATATAATACTGTCTACCAGTACCCAGTATCTAGTGATTCAGTATAATACTGTCTACCAGTATCTAGTGATTCAGTATAATACTGTCTACCAGTATCTAGTGATTCAGTATAATACTGTCTACCAGTACCCAGTATCTAGTGATTCAATATAATACTGTCTACCAGTACCCAGTATCTAGTGATTCAGTATAATACTGTCTACCAGTATCTAGTGATTCAATATAATACTGTCTACCAGTATCTAGTGATTCAGTATAATACTGTCTACCAGTACCCAGTATCTAGTGATTCAGTATAATACTGTCTACCAGTACCCAGTATCTAGTGATTCAGTATAATACTGTCTACCAGTACCCAGTATCTAGTGATTCAGTATAATACTGTCTACCAGTACCCAGTATCTAGTGATTCAGTATAATACTGTCTACCAGTATCTAGTGATTCAGTATAATACTGTCTACCAGTATCTAGTGATTCAGTATAATACTGTCTACCAGTATCTAGTGATTCAATATAATACTGTCTACCAGTATCTAGTGATTCAGTATAATACTGTCTACCAGTACCCAGTATCTAGTGATTCAGTATAATACTGTCTACCAGTATCTAGTGATTCAGTATAATACTGTCTACCAGTATCTAGTGATTCAGTATAATACTGTCTACCAGTACCCAGTATCTAGTGATTCAGTATAATACTGTCTACCAGTACCCAGTATCTAGTGATTCAATATAATACTGTCTACCAGTACCCAGTATCTAGTGATTCAGTATAATACTGTCTACCAGTATCTAGTGATTCAGTATAATACTGTCTACCAGTATCTAGTGATTCAATATAATACTGTCTACCAGTACCCAGTATCTAGTGATTCAGTATAATACTGTCTACCAGTATCTAGTGATTCAGTATAATACTGTCTACCAGTATCTAGTGATTCAGTATAATACTGTCTACCAGTATCTAGTGATTCAGTATAATACTGTCTACCAGTATCTAGTGATTCAAAATAATACTGTCTACCAGTATCTAGTGATTCAATATAATACTGTCTACCAGTACCCAGTATCTAGTGATTCAGTATAATACTGTCTACCAGTATCTAGTGATTCAATATAATACTGTCTACCAGTACCCAGTATCTAGTGATTCAATATAATACTGTCTACCAGTATCTAGTGATTCAATATAATACTGTGTCTACCAGTATCTAGTGATTCAGTATAATACTGTCTACCAGTATCTAGTGATTCAGTATAATACTGTCTACCAGTACCCAGTATCTAGTGATTCAATATAATACTGTCTACCAGTATCTAGTGATTCAGTATAATACTGTCTACCAGTACCCAGTATCTAGTGATTCAGTATAATACTGTCTACCAGTACCCAGTATCTAGTGATTCAGTATAATACTGTCTACCAGTATCTAGTGATTCAGTATAATACTGTCTACCAGTATCTAGTGATTCAATATAATACTGTCTACCAGTACCCAGTACCTAGTGATTCAGTATAATACTGTCTACCAGTATCTAGTGATTCAATATAATACTGTCTACCAGTACCCAGTATCTAGTGATTCAGTATAATACTGTCTACCAGTATCTAGTGATTCAGTATAATACTGTCTACCAGTATCTAGTGATTCAGTATAATACTGTCTACCAGTATCTAGTGATTCAGTATAATACTGTCTACCAGTACCCAGTATCTAGTGATTCAGTATAATACTGTCTACCAGTACCCAGTATCTAGTGATTCAGTATAATACTGTCTACCAGTATCTAGTGATTCAATATAATACTGTCTACCAGTATCTAGTGATTCAATATAATACTGTCTACCAGTATCTAGTGATTCAGTATAATACTGTCTACCGGTACCCAGTATCTAGTGATTCAGTATAATACTGTCTATCAGTATCTAGTGATTCAGTATAATACTGTCTACCAGTATCTAGTGATTCAATATAATACTGTCTACCAGTACAGTGATTCATTTAAGTCATTTACCAGTATCTAGTGATTCAGCTACTGTCTACCAGTATCTAGTGATTCAGTATAATACTGTCTACCAGTACCAAAGTATCTAGTGATTCAGTATAATACTGTCTACCAGTATCTAGTGATTCAATATAATACTGTCTACCCAGTATCTAGTGATTCAGTATAATACTGTCTACCAGTATCTAGTGATTCAGTATAATACTGTCTACCAGTATCTAGTGATTCAGTATAATACTGTCTACCAGTACCCAGTATCTAGTGATTCAGTATAATACTGTCTACCAGTATCTAGTGATTCAGTATAATACTGTCTACCAGTATCTAGTGATTCAGTATAATACTGTCTACCAGTACCAGTATCTAGTGATTCAGTATAATACTGTCACCAGTATCAGTGTATCTAAGTGATTCAGTATAATACTGTCTACCAGTACCCAGTATCTAGTGATTCAGTATAATACTGTCTACCAGTATCTAGTGATTCAGTATAATACTGTCTACCAGTATCTAGTACCAGTTCTACCAGTATATAGTGATTCAGTATAATACTGTGTCTACCAGTATCTAGTGATTCAGTATAATACTGTCTACCAGTATCTAGTGATTCAGTATAATACTGTCTACCAGTACCCAGTATCTAGTGATTCAATATAATATTGTCTACCAGTACCCAGTATCTAGTGATTCAGTATAATACTGTCTACCAGTATATCTAGTGATTCAATATAATACTGTCTACCAGTACCAGTATCTAGTGATTCAGTATAATACTGTCTATCAGTATCTAGTGATTCAGTATAATACTGTCTACCAGTATCTAGTGATTCAATATAATACTGTC
>NC_088225.1:32453574-32456074 GCF_036934945.1 Oncorhynchus masou masou
TGTGTCTTTCTCAGCTGGAGGAACACATTGTGTTTACTTGATAGCTACCTACACAAATAGCTAGAACAAAGTGTAAATAAAGATTTTAAAAATTATTAAAAAGATTTAAAAGCAATACAAATAAAAGTTGTTCAGACAGCAGACCCTCTGAAATTACCACCGTCCCCCCTGTCCCCGTCCCCCTGTCCCGTCCCCCGTCGTCCCCCGTCCCACCGCCCCCCGTCCCCCTTGTCACCGTCCCCTGTCCCTGTCCCCATCCCCACCCCCCCCTGTCCCCGTCCACCGTCCCCGTCCCCGCCCCGTCCCCTTGTCACCCCGTCCCCCTGTCCCTGTCCCCCGTCCCCCGCCCCCCTGTCCCCGTCCCCGTCCACCGTCCCCGTCCCACCCCGTCCCTGTCCCACCGCCCGTCCCCCTGTCCCCGTCCCCCTCCCGTCCCAAATGAACCATGATCAAGAAATGATTAATCAAATAGCCTCGTCTTCTCTTTAATGTCGTATGCCTATTCATATAGTTTGTACATTATCATTAAACATTATCATAAGGCATTGTATAAAGACAAGCTTTCAATTTCATGATCAATGCATTGTAAATGTCTGCAGTAATTGTAGATTATCAATTGGGACAATTTGTGTGCACTCTCAAGCCAAAGAGGAGAATTTTTGAATGAATTGATTTCGATGGTTGACATTAGACATGCGGTATCCAGATTGTCTTTAATACCGACTTTGTGCCATCCCAGGATATTCGGTAATACTGGCACTGAACACGAGGCGCTATTTTCAAACCCACTTGAGCCTCTGTAATATGAAAGGTTAGCAATGCTAACAAGTACATGTAAATCCCCCAGTGTTCCTCTGTAATATGAAAGGTTAGCAATGCTAACAAGTACATGTAAAATCCCCCCAGTGAGCCGCTGTAATCTGAAAGGTTAGCAATGCTAACAAGTACATGTAAAATCCCCCCAGTGTTCCTCTGTAATATGAAAGGTTAGCAATGCTAACAAGTACAGTGGGGCAAAAAAGTATTTAGTCAGCCACCAATTGTGCAAGTCCTCCCACTTAAAAAGATGAGAGACCTGTAATTTTCATCATAGGTACACTTCAACTACGACAGACAAAATGAGGGGAAAAATCCAGAAAATCACATTGTAGGATTTTTAATTGAATTTATTTGCAAATTATGGTGGAAAATAAGTATCTAATTAGAGAAAGTTAGAAAGGGTGCGTGTGTGTCCGTGCATGTGTGTGTGTGTGTGTGTCCGTACATGTGTCCGTGCATGTGTGTGTGTGTGTGTGTGTCCGTGCATGTGTCCGTGTGTGTGTGTGTGTCCGTGTGTGTGTGTCCGTGTGTGTGTGTCATTTACATTTACATTACATTTAAGTCATTTGGCAGACACTCTTATCCAGAGCGACTTACAAATTGGTGAATTCACCTTATGACATCCAGTGGAACAGCCACTTTACAATAGTGCATCTAAATCATTTAAGGGGGGGGGTGAGAAGGATTACTTTATCCTATCCTAGGTATTCCTTAAAGAGGTGGGGTTTCAGGTGTCTCCGGAAGGTGGTGATTGACTCCGCTGTCCTGGCGTCGTGGGGAGTTTGTTCCACCATTGGGGGCCAGAGCAGCGAACAGTTTTGACTGGGCTGAGCGGGAACTGTACTTCCTCAGTGGTAGGAGGCGAGCAGGCCAGAGGTGGATGGACGCAGTGCCCTTGTTTGGGTGTAGGGCCTGATCAGAGCCTGGAGGTACTGCGGTGCCGTTCCCTCACAGCTCCGTGTGTCCATGTGTGTGTGTTTCTAATCTGTGTGATCCATCTCCTGCCGGTTACAGAATCCCTGTCCTGAGATCGGAGCTTCCTTTCTGTCCAGAATCAGCTTCTGGTGGATCACTGGGTGAGCTGTTAGGAAGTAACATCTATTTAAACGTGACAAAATATTTCTAAATAACTTTTGGCATGGTCTAATTAACTCAACAACCAAAAACACATATAGGTTTAGCTTTCTTAATGAACCCGTGAAAAATCAATAGTAATTTCTGGTTGTTTATGGAAGTTAGCTGGCGAACTCATTGATCCTGGGTTGTAGGATACCCCTCTGGAAACAGCAGGCATGAGTTTCTGTTTCTACAGGAAGTGTTAGTGCTGACTGTTTCCTTCCTTTCTTCCTTCCTTCTGTTTCTCTCTCTCTGTGTTTCTCTCTGTGCTTCTCTCTCTCTGTTTCTCTGTGTTTCTCTCTGTGTGTTTCTCTCTCTGTGTTTCTCTCTGTCTGTCTCTCTCTGTGTGTTTCTCTCTGTCTCTCCCTCTCTGTGTATTTCTCTCTCTGTGTTTCTGTCTGTCTCTCTCTCTCTATGTGTGTGTCTCTCTGTGTGTCTCTCTGTGTCTCTCTCTCTCTCTGTGTGTCTCTGTGTGTTTCTCTCTGTCTCTCCCTCTCTGTGTATTTCTCTCTCTGTGTGTTTCTGTATTTCTCTCTCTCTCTGTGTCTCTCTATGTGTGTCTCTT
>NC_088225.1:32458574-32493574 GCF_036934945.1 Oncorhynchus masou masou
GTCGTTGTAGGTGTTTCTGTTCTAGTGGGGGTAGTTGTAGGTGTTTCTGTTCTGGGGGGGTGGGGGTCGTTGTAGGTGTTTCTGTTCTAGAGGAGGGGGTCGTTGTAGGTGTTTCTGTTCTCGTGGGGGTGGTTGTAAGACGGTTATCATTAGCATCGCTAACGGCTACACAACGTGGTGGACAATACAGCAGACCACCACACACACACACACACACACACACACACACACACACACACACACAGACAGACGGTCATTCCCGTGCCGTTGCCTCTGCAGGAAGTTTCAGAATACGAACCACTGATGCATTCTGTTCATGTCTTACCAAAAAACTTGATTTATTTTCTAATAAGTTCAAAACATTTAGTTAGTTTCCAAACGTACAACATATTTGATTAGAAGAACCGAAAGTAAGTCATTCTAATTCAGGACAGTTTTTCCAAGATAAAATATTTTTAAAAAGTACTGTAGTTTGGGTACAACGTACAACACTAGACCTCTCTTTCTCTCGCTCTTGTGGTTTCAGCCTCTATAGATGTTTGACCTGTCTTGCTGTGTTCATGTGCTCTTGTCGTTTCAGCCTCTATAGATGTTTGACCTGTCTTGCTGTGTTCATGTGCTCTTGTGGTTTCAGGCTGTATAGATGTTTGACCTGTCTTGCTGTGTTCATGTGCTCTTGTCATTTCAGGCTGTATAGATGTTTGACCTGTCTTGCTGTGTTCATGTGCTCTTGTCGTTTCAGGCTGTATAGATGTTTGACCTGTCTTGCTGTGTTCATGTGCTCTTGTCGTTTCAGGCTGTATAGATGTTTGACCTGTCTTGCTGTGTTCATGTGCTCTTGTGGTTTCAGCCTCTATAGATGTTTGACCTGTCTTGCTGTGTTCATGTGCTCTTGTCGTTTCAGGCTGTATAGATGTCTGACCTGTCTTGCTGTGTTCATGTGCTCTTGGAATTATTAGAAATCAGTTTTTTTTCTTCTGACGTCGCCAAATGGACGTTTTGTTTCAGATCGTCAGAAGAACCCTTGAATTCGGCCTTTTGTGTCCATCTCTCTTGCCGTCCCTACCCACTGACATTTGACCTCTTTTTATCATCGTCTCTCAGGCTGTGTCATTGCCTTTTGTCCTCTGACCTGCTAACCCCTTGACCTCCAACCCCTCAGGTTGCTGATCCAGTTTGTGAACGACTCTAGCGCCCCCTCGTGGCAGGGCTACTTCTACACCGCTGCTGTTCGTTTGCACCTGCTTCCAGACCCTCATCCTGCAGAAGTACTTCCATGTGTGCTTCGTCACGGGAATGAGGCTACGCACTGCTATAGTAGGAGCTGTCTACAGGAAGGTAATCACTATTCACTTGACTTGGCTAGTTAAATGAAGGTACAACTTAAATAAAGGTTTTGTTTAAAAAAATATATATAATAATAATATTCTGCTGATCGATTGACTGATTTGATTAGTGATTGATTGATTTGATTGATTGACTGATTGATTTGATCAGTGACTGATTGATTTGATCAGTGACTGATTGATTTGATCAGCGATTGACTGATTGATTTGATCAGCGATTGACTGATTGATTTGATCAGCGACTGATTGATTTGATCAGCGACTGATTGATTTGATCAGCGATTGACTGATTGATTTGATCAGCGATTGACTGATTGATTTGATCAGTGACTGATTGATTTGATCAGCGACTGATTGATTTGATCAGCGATTGACTGATTGATTTGATCAGCGATTGACTGATTGATTTGATCAGCGACTGACTGATTGATTTGATCAGCGATTGGCTGATTGATTTGATCAGCGATTGACTGATTGATTTGATCAGCGACTGACTGATTGATTTGATCAGCGATTGGCTGATTGATTTGATCAGCGATTAATTGAGAGTTAATTTGTCATGATGCTCCACACCGCTACAGTAGAGTCTGTCTACTGATCGTATGTGTACTAATCAATCAATTGATGATCGATTGATCTGACATTTGTAGACCCTTCATTGACCCTTAACCCCTGTCTGACCTTTACCCTCTAACCTCTGCCCCCTCCCAGGCTCTGGTGATCAGTAACGCGGCGCGGCGTACGTCTACAGTGGGAGAGATCGTCAACCTGATGTCGGTCGACGCCCAGCGCTTCATGGACCTCATCACCTACATCAACATGATCTGGTCTGCTCCTCTACAGGTCATACTGGCCCTGTACTTCCTGTGGCAGGTACGCACCAAAGATCTTTAAATAAACCAAGAGGTCATACTGGCCCTGTACTTCCTGTGGCAGGTATGCACCAAAGATCTTTAAATAAACCAAGAGGTCATACTGGCCCTGTACTTCCTGTGGCAGGTACGCACCAAAGATCTTTAAATAAACCAAGAGGTCATACTGGCCCTGTACTTCCTGTGGCAGGTACACACCAAAGATCTTTAAATAAACCAAGAGGTCATACTGGCCCTGTACTTCCTGTGGCAGTACGCACCAAAGATCTTTAAATAAACCAGAGGTCATACTGGCCCTGTACTTCCTGTCTGTGGCAGGTATGCACCAAAGATCTTTAAATAAACCAAGACGTCATACTGGTTCTGTACATCCTGTGGCAGGTACTTGTTACTGACTGGGTGTGATCTGGATAGCATTTTGATGGCGCAAGTAGACACATTTCAAGCTAAGGAGTGAGGTTCTGAATCCAACTCTGTTACATACGCAGCAGAGACTGTTGTCGTCTTAACGAGTTCTCAATGGTTTGTGATGTCATGTCCTGTGTAGAACTTGGGTCCGTCGGTGCTGGCTGGCGTGGCTGTAATGGTTCTGATGGTGCCAATCAACGGTGTGATCGCCATGAAGACCAAAACATACCAGGTACCTCTCTGACCCCTTATTCACAACATACCAGGTACCTCTCTGACCCCTTATACACAGCATACCAGGTACCTCTCTGACCCCTTATACACAGCATACCAGGTACCTCTCTGACCCCTTATACACAGCATACCAGGTACCTCTCTGACCCTTATACATACCAGGTACCTCTCTGACCCCTTATTCACAACATACCAGGTACCTCTCTGACCCCTTATACATACCAGGTACCTCTCTGACCCCTTATTCACAGCATACCAGGTACCTCTCTGACCCCTTATTCACAACATACCAGGTACCTCTCTGACCCCTTATACATACCAGGTACCTCTCTGACCCCTTATTCACAACATACCAGGTACCTCTCTGACCCCTTATTCACAGCATACCAGGTACCTCTCTGACCCCTTATTCACAACATACCAGGTACCTCTCTGACCCCTTATTCACAACATACCAGGTACCTCTCTGACCCCTTATACACAGCATACCAGGTACCTCTCTGACCCCTTATACACAGCATACCAGGTACCTCTCTGACCCCTTATTCACAACATACCAGGTACCTCTCTGACCCCTTATACACAGCATACCAGGTACCTCTCTGACCCCTTATTCACAACATACCAGGTACCTCTCTGACCCCTTATTCACAGCATACCAGGTACCTCTCTGACCCCTTATACATACCAGGTACCTCTCTGACCCCTTATACATACCAGGTACCTCTCTGACCCCTTATTCACAGCATACCAGGTACCTCTCTGACCCCTTATTCACAACATACCAGGTACCTCTCTGACCCCTTATTCACAACATACCAGGTACCTCTCTGACCCCTTATACATACCAGGTACCTCTCTGACCCCTTATTCACAACATACCAGGTACCTCTCTGACCCCTTATTCGCAACATACCAGGTACCTCTCTGACCCCTTATACATACCAGGTACCGCTCTGACCCCTTATACATACCAGGTACCTCTCTGACCCCTTATTCACAGCATACCAGGTACCTCTCTGACGCCTTATACATACCAGGTACCTCTCTGACCCCTTATTCACAGCATACCAGGTACCTCTCTGACCCCTTATTCACAACATACCAGGTACCTCTCTGACCCCTTATACACAGCATACCAGGTACCTCTCTGACCCCTTATTCACAACATACCAGGTACCTCTCTGACCCCTTATTCACAGCATACCAGGTACCTCTCTGACCCCTTATACACAACATACCAGGTACCTCTCTGACCCCTTATACATACCAGGTACCTCTCTGACCCCTTATACATACCAGGTACCTCTCTGACCCCTTATTCACAGCATACCAGGTACCTCTCTGACCCCTTATACATACCAGGTACCTCTCTGACCCCTTATACACAACATACCAGGTACCTCTCTGACCCCTTATACACAACATACCAGGTACCTCTCTGACCCCTTATTCACAGCATACCAGGTACCTCTCTGACCCCTTATACATACCAGGTACCTCTCTGACCCCTTATACACAACATACCAGGTACCTCTCTGACCCCTTATACACAACATACCAGGTACCTCTCTGACCCCTTATACACAACATACCAGGTACCTCTCTGACCCCTTATTCACAACATACCAGGTACCTCTCTGACCCTTATTCACAACATACCAGGTTCTCTCTGACCCCTTATACATACCAGGTACCTCTCCTGACCCCTTATACATACCAGGTACCTCTCTGACCCCTTATACATACCAGGTTCCTCTCTGACCCCTTATACATACCAGGTACCTCTCTGACCCCTTATACACAACATACCAGGTACCTCTCTGACCCCTTATTCACAACATACCAGGTTCCTCTCTGACCCCTTATACATACCAGGTACCTCTCTGACCCCTTATACACAGCATACCAGGTTCCTCTCTGACCCCTTATACATACCAGGTACCTCTCTGACCCCTTATACATACCAGGTACCTCTCTGACCCCTTATACACAGCATACCAGGTACCTCTCTGACCCCTTATACATACCAGGTACCTCTCTGACCCCTTATTCACAGCATACCAGGTACCTCTCTGACCCCTTATTCACAACATACCAGGTACCTCTCTGACCCCTTATTCACAGCATACCAGGTACCTCTCTGACCCCTTATACATACCAGGTACCTCTCTGACCCCTTATACACAACATACCAGGTACCTCTCTGACCCCTTATTCACAGCATACCAGGTACCTCTCTGACCCCTTATACATACCAGGTACCTCTCTGACTCCTTATTCACAACATACCAGGTACCTCTCTGACCCCTTATACATACCAGGTTCCTCTCTGACCCCTTATACACAACATACCAGGTACCTCTCTGACCCCTTATTCACAACATACCAGGTACCTCTCTGACCCCTTATTCATAGCATACCAGGTACCTCTCTGACCCCTTATTCACAACATACCAGGTACCTCTCTGACCCCTTATTCACAGCATACCAGGTACCTCTCTGACCCCTTATTCACAGCATACCAGGTACCTCTCTGACCCCTTATTCACAGCATACCAGGTACCTCTCTGACCCCTTATTCACAACATACCAGGTACCTCTCTGACCCCTTATTCACAGCATACCAGGTACCTCTCTGACCCCTTATACATACCAGGTACCTCTCTGACTCCTTATTCACAACATACCAGGTACCTCTCTGACCCCTTATTCACAGCATACCAGGTACCTCTCTGACCCCTTATTCACAACATACCAGGTACCTCTCTGACCCCTTATTCACAACATACCGGGTACCTCTCTGACCCCTTATTCACAGCATACCGGGTACCTCTGACCCCTTATTCACAGCATACCAGGTACCTCTGACCCCTTATACATACCAGGTACCTCTCTGACCCCTTATTCACAACATACCAGGTACCTCTCTGACCCCTTATTCACAACATACCAGGTACCTCTCTGACCCCTTATTCACAACATACCAGGTACCTCTCTGACCCCTTATACACAACATACCAGGTACCTCTCTGACCCCTTATTCACAACATACCAGGTACCTCTCTGACCCCTTATTCACAACATACCAGGTACCTCTCTGACCCCTTATACACAACATACCAGGTACCTCTCTGACCCCTTATTCACAGCATACCAGGTACCTCTCTGACCCCTTATTCACAACATACCAGGTACCTCTCTGACCCCTTATACATACCAGGTACCTCTCTGACCCCTTATTCACAACATACCAGTTACCTCTCTGACCCCTTATTCACAGCATACCAGGTACCTCTCTGACCCCTTATTCACAACATACCAGGTACCTCTCTGACCCCTTATACACAACATACCAGGTACCTCTCTGACCCCTTATACATACCAGGTACCTCTCTGACCCCTTATATATACCAGGTACCTCTCTGACCCCTTATTCACAACATACCAGGTACATCTCTGACCCCTTATACACAACATACCAGGTACCTCTCTGACCCCTTATACATACCAGGTACCTCTCTGACCCCTTATTCACAGCATACCAGGTACCTCTCTGACCCCTTATTCACAACATACCAGGTACCTCTCTGACCCCTTATACATACCAGGTACCTCTCTGACCCCTTATTCACAACATACCAGGTACCTCTCTGACCCCTTATTCACAACATACCAGGTACCTCTCTGACCCCTTATTCACAGCATACCAGGTACCTCTCTGACCCCTTATTCACAACATACCAGGTACCTCTCTGACCCCTTATTCGCAACATACCAGGTACCTCTCTGACCCCTTATTCACAGCATCACTCTGATACCAGGTATCACTAGAGATGTAGCAGAGATATAATAGACATGTAGCAGAGATGTAGCGATGTAGCAGCGATGTAATAGACATGTAGCAGCGATGTAATAGAGATGTAGCAGAGATGTTTTTTATTTATTTTTTATTTTACCTTTATTTTACTAGGCAAGTCAGTTAAGAACAAATTCTTATTTACAATGACGGCCTAGGAACAGTGGGTTAACTGCCTGTTCAGGGGCAGAACGTCAGATTTGTACCTTGTCAGCTCGGGGGTTTGAACTTGCAACCTTCCGGTTACTAGTCCAACGCTCTAACCACTAGGCTACACTGCCGCACTGCATTTCCCCTCCCATCCCCCAGGTGGCGCTGTGTACGTTCAGTTTATGTGATGGTATTGTGGTGTTGTGATCACCAGGTAGCTCAGATGAAGAGTAAAGACAACCGCATCAAGCTGATGAACGAAGTTCTCAACGGCATCAAGGTATCACATCACATGTCTTTTGACCTGAGGTTTATATACTGTTTGAATTTGTATCACATTTTATGTATGTTTCTGCATGTCAGGGTTGGGGTCAAATACTTCAGATTCCAGTTCTTTCAGCATTTCCTCTAGCCTGGCTGGAGTGCCAGATGGGCTTGGTTTGGGGTTTATTAAGCCAGACAGACACAGCCGGACGAGCTCAGTTAGACACAGCCGGACGAGCTGAGACAGACACAGCCGGACGAGCTCCAGTTAGACACAGCCGGACGAGCTGGGAGACAGACACAGCCGGAGAGCTCAGTCAGACACAGCCGGACGAGCTCAGTCAGACACAGCCGGACGAGCTCCAGAGAGACACAGCCGGACGAGCTCAGAGAGACACAGCCCCGGACGAGCTTAGAGACACAGCCGGACGAGCTCAGTCAGACACAGCCGGACGAGCTCAGTTAGACACAGCCGGACGAGCTCAGAGAGACACAGCCGGACGAGCTCAGTCCCAGACACAGCCGGACGAGCTCAGTCAGACACAGCCGGACGAGCTCAGTCAGACACAGCCGGACGAGCTCAGTTAGACACAGCCGGACGAGCTGAGACAGACACAGCCGGACGAGCTCAGAGAGACACAGCCTGACGAGCTCAGTCAGACACAGCCGAGACGAGCTCAGAGAGACACAGCCGGACGAGCTCAGTTAGACATAGCCGGACGAGGCTCCAGTTAGACACAGCCGGACGAGCTCAGACAAACACAAATTTGATCAATTTGATCAATGTTTCTGAATATGTACCGAGATGTTCAAATAAACCTGAACCTAAACCTAAACCTAAACCTAAAGGTGTTGAAGCTGTATGCGTGGGAGCTGGCCTTCAAAGACAAGGTGTCAGCCATCAGAGAGAGCGAGCTCCGTGTCCTCAAGAAGGCTGCTTACCTGGGGGCAATATCCACCTTCACCTGGGTCTGTGCTCCCTTTCTGGTGAGTTACAGAGACATGTAGACACACACACACACACATGCACACACATACACACACATATACACACACACACATGTATGCTCACACTCACTCTTACATGGTGACTTGATCCACCTATGTCCCTGACATAAATATTTAACATTGTCTTTGATTGTCTCTATCCTCCCCTCGGTATCTGATGATGATATTTAACATGCATCCCCTCCCATCCCCCAGGTGGCGCTGTGTACGTTCAGTTTATGTGATATTATATATTGTTATATTATGATATATAACATGCATTTCCCCTCCCATCCCCCAGGTGGCGCTGTCTACATTCAGTTTATGTGATATTATATATTGTTATATTATGATATATAACATGCATTTCCCCTCCCACCCCTCAGGTGGCGCTGTGTACGTTCAGTTTATGTGATATTATATATTGTTATATTATGATATATAACATGCATTTCCCCTCCCATCCCCCAGGTGGCGCTGTTTACGTTCAGTTTATGTGATATTATATATTGTTATATTATGATATATAACATGCATTTCCCCTCCCATCCCCCAGGTGGCGCTGTCTACGTTCACAGTGTATGTGATGATAGATGAGAGGAACGTGCTGGATGCTCAGAAGGCATTTGTGTCTCTGGCTCTGTTCAACATCCTGCGTTTCCCCCTCAACATGCTGCCCATGGTCATCAGCAGCATGGTCCAGGTAGGTGTGCTGATCAGGTCTGGACAGCAAATCAATCGATCAAATAATCTATCTACAAATCAGTCAATATGCAATTCAATCAAATCAGTCACTGTATTCATCTATAAATCAAATCCATCAATGTATCAATTAAATAAAACAGTAAACTAACCAATTAACTCCAACCAATCAGATTCCATCTAGGTGATTAATTCATTAACATGTAACATGTGATCATCATCAGTGTGGACCAGATACGTGCTGAGGGCTGTACTGCAGATCACTCTATGGCTGCGTTTACACACGCAGCCCAGTTCTGATTTATATGTTTCCCTAATACGTTGTATACATTTACATTTACATTTAAGTCATTTAGCAGACGCTCTTATCCAGAGCGACTTACAAATTGATACGTTGTTTGACCAATCAGATCAGCTCTTGCCAATAATTGGGCAAAATATCAGAATTGTCCACACACACACGCACACGCACACGCACACGCACACGCACACAGACACACGCACACACACACACAGAGACACACACACACAGAGACACACACACACACAGACACACACACACAGAGACACACACACACACACACACAGACACACACACACAGACACACACACAGACACAGGCACACACACACACACAGACACACAGACACAGGCACACACACACACACAGACACACACAGACACACATACACACACACACATACACACACACACAGACACACACACAGAGACACACACACACAGACACACACACACACACACACAGATTCATATGCTGTACAGACCGGTGAGCTGTACCATGCTGCTGGTGACCAGGGACAAGATATTGATCAATAAATCAATCTTTCAGCCTCGTGGTGCAGGTCAGTATGGTATATCAATTAGTCAATCAGTCAGTCCATTGGCTAATTAATTAATCAGTCAATCAATCAATCAATCATTTGGTTACTAATGAATGAATCCATCAACCAAAGTTGATCAATGTCATGACAAATCATGTCCAATATAGTATTGATCGTATTGGAATGATATATATAGTCATGTCGGCAGGGTAACCCACTGTTCCTAGGCCGTCATTGAAAATAAGAATTTGTTCTTAATTCTTAACTGACTTGCCAAGTTAAATAAGGTAAAAAAAATAATCCAATATAGTTTTGATAGTAGTGGAATGGTATACAGTTGAAATCAGAAGTTTACATACACTTAGGTTGGAGTCATTATAACTAGTTTTTAAACCACTCCACAAATTTCTTCTTAACAAACTATAAGTCATTTTTCCAACAATTGTTACAGACAGATTATTTCCCTTATCATTCACTGTATCACAATTCCAGTGGGTCAGAAGTTTATATACACTAAGTTGACTGCCTTTAAACAGCTTGGAAAATTCGAGAAAATTATGTCATGGCTTTAGAAGCTTCTGATAGGCTAATTGACATAATTTGAGTCAATTGGAGGTGTACCTGTGGATGTATTTCAAGGCCTACCTTCAAACTCAGCGCCTCCTTGCTTGACATCATGGGAAAATCAAAAGATATCAGCCAAGACAATTGTAGACCTCCACAAGTCTGGTTCATCCTTGGGAGCCATTTACAAACGCCTGAAGGTACCATCTGTACAAACAATAGTACGCAAGTATAAACACCATGGGACCACGCAGCCGTCATACCGCTCAGGAAGGGGACGCGTTCTGTCTCCTAGAGATGAAAGCACTTTGGTGCGAAAAGTGCAAATCAATCCCAGAACAACAACAAAGGACCTTGTGAAGATGCTGGAGGAAACAGGTACAAAAGTATCTATATCCACAGTAAAACGAGTCCTATATCGACATAACCTGGAAAGGCCGCTCAGCAAGGAAGAAGCCACTGCTCCAAAACCGCCATAAAAAGACAGACTACGGTTTGCAACAGCACATGTGGGACAAAGATCGTACTTTTTGAAGAAATGTCCTCTGGTCTGATGAAACAAAAATAGAACTGTTTGGCCATATTGACCATTGTTATGTTTGGAGGGAAAAGGGGGAGAACACCATCCCAACCGTGAAGCATGGAGGTGGCAGCATCATGTTGTGGGGGTGGCAGCATCATGTTGTGGGGGTGGCAGCATCATGTTGTGGGGGTGCCAGCATCATGTTGTGGGGGTGGCAGCATCATGTTGTGGGGGTGCATTGCTGCAGGAGGGACTGTGCACTTCACAAAATAGATGGCATCATGAAAATTATGTAGATATTTTGAAGCAAATTCTACAGACATCAGTCAGGAAGTTAAAGCTTGGTCGCAAATGGGTCTTCCAAATGGACAATAACCCCAAGCATGTTTCCAAAGTTGTGGCAAAATGGCTTGTTACTACAGAACGTTGGTTATATATTTATCATTAAGGATAAAGCCCTATTCACACGGGACTAGTGTACCTACAGAACGTTGGTTATATATTTATCATTAAGGATAAAGCCCTATTCACATGGGACTAGTGTAACTACAGAACGTTGGTTATATATTTATCATTAAGGATAAAGCCCTATTCACACGGGACTAGTGTACCTACAGAAGGTTGGTTATATATTTATCAGTAAGGATAAAGCGCTATTCACACGGGACTAGTGTAACTACAGAACGTTGGTTATATATTTATCATTAAGGATAAAGCCCTATTCACACGGGACTAGTGTACCTACAGAACGTTGGTTATATATTTATCATTAAGGATAAAGCGCTATTCACGGGGGACTAGTGTAACTACAGAACGTTGGTTATATATTTATCATTAAGGATAAAGCCCTATTCACACGGGACTCGTGTACCTACAGAACGTTGGTTATATATTTATCATTAAGGATAAAGCCCTATTCACACGGGACTAGTGTAACTACAGAACGTTGGTTATATATTTATCATTAAGGATAAAGCCCTATTCACACGGGACTAGTGTAACTACAGAGCGTTGGTTATATATTTATCATTAAGGATAAAGCCCTATTCACATGGAACTAGTGTACCTACAGAAGCGTTGGTTATATATTTATCATTAAGGATAAAGCCCTATTCACACGGGACTAGTGTAACTACAGACGTTGGAATGTTCGTTATTCAGAGGACGATGGGGACGGGATAAGTTTTTTCCAAACTGCCCCCTGTAATTCTTTATTTTTGTCATTCTATAAATTGTCCAGGCGACACTGGTAACTCGAGCGATAACAGGCAACACTGTTAACTCGAGCGATAGCAGGCTATACTGGTAACTCGAGCGATGACAGGCTACACTGGTAACTCTAGCGATAACAGGCTACACTGGTAACTCTAGCGATAACAGGCTACACTGGTAACTCGAGCGATAGCAGGCTACACTGGTAACTCTAGCGATAGCAGGCTACACTGGTAACTCTAGCGATAACAGGCTACACTGGTAACTCGAGCGATAGCAGGCTACACTGGTAACTCTAGCGATAACAGGCTACACTGGTAACTCTAGCGATAACAGGCTACACTGGTAACTCTAGCGATAACAGGCTACACTGGTAACTCTAGCGATAACAGGCTACACTGGTAACTCTAGCGATAACAGGCTACACTGGTAACTCTAGCGATAACAGGCTACACTGGTAACTCGGCGATAGCAGGCTACACTGGTAACTCGGCGATAGCAGGCTACACTGGTAACTCGGCGATGACAGGCTACACTGGTAACTCGGCGATGACAGGCTATACTGGTAACTCTAGCGATGACAGGCTACACTGGTAACTCTAGCGATAACAGGCTACACTGGTAACTCTAGCGATAACAGGCTACACTGGTAACTCGGCGATAACAGGCTACACTGGTAACTCGTAGCGATGACAGGCTACACTGGTAACTCTAGCGATAACAGGCTACACTGGTAACTCTAGCGATGACAGGCTACACTGGTAACTCTAGCGATAGCGAGCTACACTGGTAACGCGGCGATATCAGGCTACACTGGTAACTCGGCGATAACAGGCTATACTGGTAACTCTAGCGATGACAGGCTACACTGGTAACTCTAGCGATGACAGGCTACACTGGTAACTCTAGCGATAACAGGCTACACTGGTAACCCGGCGATATCAGGCTACACTGGTAACTCGGCGATAACAGGCTACACTGGTAACCTGAGCGATAACAGGTGACACTGGTAACCTGAGCGATAGCAGGCTACACTGGTAACTCGAGCGATAACATCCTATACTGTGCTAATGTCAATAATATATAACAACCTCCATGTAGCCTAAAATACACAATCAAGGGATTGCTTCTATTTTTTCAACCCGCCCTTCAGCCAACCACCTGCCCTTCAGCCACCCTTCAGCCACCCTTCAGCCACCCTTCAGCCACCCTTCAGCCACCCTTCAGCCACCCACCCGCCCTTCAGCCACCCTTCAGCCACCCACCTGTCCTTCAGCCACCCTTCAGCCACCCACCCGCCCTTCAGCCACCCTTCAGCCACCCTTCAGCCACCCACCCGCCCTTCAGCCACCCTTCAGCCAACCACCCGCCCTTCAGCCACCCTTCAGCCAACCACCCGCCCTTCAGCCACCCTTCAGCCACCCTTCAGCCAACCACCTGCCCTTCAGCCACCCTTCAGCCAACCACCCGCCCTTCAGCCACCCTTCAGCCAACCACCCGCCCTTCAGCCACCCTTCAGCAACCCTTCAGCCAACCACCTGCCCTTCAGCCACCCTTCAGCCAACCACCCGCCCTTCAGCCAACCACCCGCCCTTCAGCCAACCACCGCCCTTCAGCCAACCACCCGCCCTTCAGCCCCCACCCGCCCTTCAGCCCCCCACCCGCCCTTCAGCCCCCACCCGCCCTTCAGCCAACCACCCGCCCTTCAGCCAACCACCCGCCCTTCAGCCAACCACCCGCCCTTCAGCCAACCACCCGCCCTTCAGCCCCCCCGCCCTTCAGCCAACCACCCGCCCTTCAGCCCCCACCCGCCCTTCAGCCCCCCACCCCGCCCTTCAGCCAACCACCCGCCCTTCAGCCAACCACCCGCCCTTCAGTCCCCCACCCGCCCTTCAGCCAACCACCCGCCCTTCAGCCAACCACCCGCCCTTCAGCCAACCACCTGCCCTTCAGCCACCCTTCAGCCAACCACCTGCCCTTCAGCCACCCTTCAGCCACCCTTCAGCCACCCACCCGCCCTTCAGCCACCCACCCGCCCTTCAGCCAACCACCTGCCCTTCAGCCACCCTTCAGCCACCCACCCGCCCTTCAGCCAACAAACCAACCAACCAGCCACAAACCCACCTGCCCTTCAGCGGGACCCTTCAGCCACCCACCCGCCCTTCAGCCAACCACCTGCCCTTCAGCCACCCTTCAGCCACCCACCCGCCCTTCAGCCAACAAACCAACCAACCAGCCACAAACCCACCTGCCCTTCAGCCACCCTTCAGCCACCCACCCGCCCTTCAGCCAACAAACCAACCAACCAGCCACAAACCCACCTGCCCTTCAGCGGGACCCTTCAGCCACCCACCTGCCCTTCAGCCCCCCACCCACCCTTCAGCCACACAATATGTAATGACCCTAAACCCATCCTCCTGCAGATATAACTGTGGGGACTTCGGGTTATGAATCAACCAGCGCATCACTAATATGTATCCTCTCCCTGCTGTCTCCCCCCTCCATCTGTCTCTCTTTCTCTCCCTCCCTCCATCTGTCTCCCTCTCTCCCTGTCTCTTTCTCTCTCCTTCCCTCCATCTGTCTCCCTCTCTCCCTGTCTCTTTCTCTCTCCCTCCCTCCATCTGTCTCCCTCTCTCCCTGTCTCTTTCTCTCTCCCTCCCTCCATCTGTCTCCCCTCTCCCTGTCTCTTTCTCTCTCCCTCCCTCCATCTGTCTCCCTGTCTCCCTGTCTCTTTCTCTCTCCCTCCCTCCATCTGTCTCCCTCTCTCCCTGTCTCTTTCTCTCTCCCTCCCTCCATCTGTCTCCCTCTCTCCCTGTCTCTTTCTCTCTCCCTCCCTCCATCTGTCTCCCTCTCTCCCTGTCTCTTTCTCTCCCTCCCTCCATCTGTCTCCCCTGTCTCTTTCTCTCTCCCTCCCTCCATCTGTCTCCCTCTCTCCCTGTCTCTTTCTCTCTCCCTCCCTCCATCTGTCTCCCTCTCTCCCTGTCTCTTTCTCTCTCCCTCCCTCCATCTGTCTCCCTCTCTCCCTGTCTCTTTCTCTCTCCCTCACCCCGCTGTCTCCTTCCTCCATCTGTCTCTTTCTCTCTCCCTCTCTCCATCTGTCTCCTTCCTCCATCTCTTTCTCTCTCTCTCCCTCCCTCCATCGGTGTCCCTCTCTCCCTGTCTCTTTCTCTCTCTCTCCCTCCATCTGTGTCCCTCTCTCCCTGTCTCTTTCTCTCTCCCTCCCTCCATCTGTGTCCCTCTCTCCCTGTCTCTTTCTCTCTCCCTCCCTCCATCTGTGTCCCTCTCTCCCTGTCTCTTTCTCTCTCCCTCCCTCCATCTCTCTGCAGGCCAGTGTTTCTATGAAACGTCTGTGTGTGTTTCTGTCTCATGAGGAGCTGCAGGAGGACAGTGTGGAGCGCAGGGCTGTAGCAGGCTGTGAGTCACATATGTACACACACACACACACACACACACACACACACACACACACACACACACACACACACACACACACACACACACACACACACACACACACACACACACACACACAGAGTGAGAAACACACACAGACAGAGTGAGAAACACAGGCAGAAAGATCATCCCAGCCTCTGTACCCAGATGCTGTTTGATGTGTTAGTCTTTAATGAGGCTTCAATACTCTCCCTCTCTCTCTCTCTTTCTACTCACTTCCTGTTCCTCTCTCTTGTATGTCTTCCTCTGTTCCCAGGCTCAGACAGTATCTCCATTGAGGACGGGGTGTTCAGCTGGTGTAGAAACGATGCCCCCACTCTGAAGAGGTAATGCTCAAAGAAGAGTGTTGTCCCATGTTTTCACCACCCCCCCCCCCCCTCTTGACTTTGTTACTTTCATGGCAGTTGGAGGCTTACTGCATATTACTATATTACCATTACTATAGTATACATACACACAGCTTACTGCATATTCTATTACTATAGTATACAAACACACAGCTTACTGCATATTCTATTACTATAGTAGTATACATACACACAGCTTACTGCATATTCTATTACTATAGTAGTATACATACACACAGCGTACTGCATATTCTATTACTATAGTAGTATACATACACACAGCTTACTGCATATTCTATTACTATAGTATACATACACACAGCTTACTGCATATTCTATTACTATAGTAGTATACATACACACAGCTTACTGCATATTCTATTACTATAGTAGTATACATACACACAGCTTACTGCATATTCTATTACTATAGTAGTATACATACACACAGCTTACTGCATATTCTATTACTATAGTAGTGTACATAAACACAACTTACTGCATATTCTATTACTATAGTAGTATACATACACACAGCTTACTGCATATTCTATTACTATTGTATACATACACACAGCTTACTGCATATTCTATTACTGTAGTATACATACACACAGCTTACTGTATATTCCATTACTATAGTAGTATACATACACACAGCTTACTGCATATTCTATTACTATTGTATACATACACACAGCTTACTGCATATTCTATTACTATTGTATACATACACACAGCTTACTGCATATTCCATTACTATAGTAGTATACATACACACAGCTTACTGCATATTCCATTACTATAGTATACATACACACAGCTTACTGCATATTCTATTACTATAGTAGTATACATACACACAGCTTACTGCATATTATATTACTATAGTATACATACACACAGCCTCTAACTCCTCTCTTGCTGTCTCGCTCTCCCTTTCTCGCTCTCCCTCGCTCCCTCTATCCCTCTCTCTCTCTCCCTCTTTCTCTCTCTCCCTCTCTTCTTCTTCTTTCTCCCTCGCTCCCTCTATCCATCTCTCTCTCTCTTTCTCTCTCTCTCTCTCTCTCTCTCCCTCTCTCTCTCCCTCGATCTCTCTCCCTCTATCCCTCTCTCTCTCTCTCTTTCTCTTTCTCCCTCTATCCCTCTCTCTCTCCCTCGATCTCTCTCTCTCTCTGTTTCTCTGTCTCTGCAGGTTGAGTGTACGTATCCCAGATGGGTCTCTGGTAGCTGTGGTGGGACACGTTGGCTCAGGGAAATCCTCTCTGCTCTCTGCTCTGCTGGGGGAGATGGAGAAACTAGAGGGATCTGTCTCTGTCAAGGTACATAAACACTTAAGGCTGACGAGAGAGAGAGAGGTGATTGGGTGTTGTTGTTTTAAAGGAAACTCCTTCCATATCTGTATACTTTTGTACAGTCCAGGTGTGTAGCCAGGGAGACAGATAGTAGGGGTGTTGACAGGGGCTGGCCAATGTGGGGCTCCAACCCACGTCAACAGGGGCATGTGGTCCAGAGTCTGGAGCTGGCCAAGGTGGGGCTCCAACCCATGTCAGCAGGGGCATGTGGTCTAGAGTCTGGAGCTAAGACACCAGACCACGGCATGATGTAGTTGGTTTTAACATCAGCAGCTATGACTGTTGATGTTATGTCTCTCGCCCTCCCTCTCTCTCTCTCTTTCTCTCTTTCCCTCTCTCTCTCTCCCTCTCCCTCTCTCTTTCTCTCTTTCCCTCTCTCTCTCCCCTCTCCCCTCTCTCCCACTCTCTCCCTCCTCCCTCCCTCCCTCCCTCCCTCCCTCCCTCCCTCCCTCTCCCTCCAGGGCTCTCTGCCTATGTGCTCTCAGCAGGCGTGGATCCAGAATGCCACCCTGAAAGACAACATCGTGTTTGGTCAGGAGAGGAAGGAGAGCTGGTACCACAGAGTGGTGGAGGCCTGCGCCCTGCTGCCAGACCTGGAGATCCTGCCTGCTGGAGACGGCACTGAGATCGGGGAGAAGGTGAGGACAGGGGAGGGGTCTGGTGGGGGTTAGGGTTAGATCAGGGAGAAGGGTAGGACAGGAGGGGGTCTGGTGGGGGTTAGGGTTAGATCGGGGAGAAGGGGAGGACAGGAGGGGTCTGGTGGGGGTTAGGGTTAGATCGGGGAGAAGGTGAGGACAGGAGTGGTCTGGTGGGGGTTAGGGTTAGATCAGGGAGAAGGGGGAGGACAGGAGGGGGTCTGGTGGGGTTAGGGTTAGATCGGGGAGAAGGTGAGGACAGGAGGGGGTCTGGTGGGGTTAGGGTTAGATCAGGGAGAAGGTGAGGACAGGAGGGGGTCTGGTGGGGGGGTTAGATCAGGGGAGAAGGTGAGGATAGGGGGTCTTGTGGGGTTAGGGTTAGATCAGGAGAAGGTGAGGACAGGAGGGAGTCTGGTGGGGGTTAGGGTTAGATCAGAGAAGGTGAGGACAGGAGGGGGTCTGGTGGGGGTTAGGGTTAGATCAGGGAGAAGGTGAGGATAGGAGGGGGTCTTGTGGGGGTTAGGGTTAGATCAGGGAGAAGGTGAGGACAGGAGGGAGTCTGGTGGGGTTAGGGTTAGATCAGGGAGAAGGTGAGGACAGGAGGGAGTCTGGTGGGGGTTAGGGTTAGATCAGGGAGAAGGTGAGGACAGGAGGGGGTCTGGTGGGGGTTAGGGTTAGATCAGGGAGAAGGTGAGGACAGGAGGGTTCTGGTGGGCGTTAGATCAGGGAGAAGGTGAGGATAGGAGGGGTCTGGTGGGGGTTAGGGTTAGATCAGGGAGAAGGTGAGGACAGGAGGGGGTCTGGTGGGGGTTAGGGTTAGATCAGGGAGAAGGGAGGACAGGAGGGGTCTGGTGGGGGTTAGGGTTAGATCGGGGAGAAGGGGAGGACAGGAGGGGGTCTGGTGGGGGTTAGGGTTAGATCAGGGAGAAGGTGAGGACAGGAGGGGTCTGGTGGGGGTTAGGGTTAGATCGGGGAGAAGGGGAGGACAGGAGGGGGTCTGGTGGGGGTTAGGGTTAGATCGGGGAGAAGGGGAGGACAGGAGGGGGTCTGGTGGGGTTAGGGTTAGATCAGGGAGAAGGTGAGGACAGGAGGGGGTCTGGTGGGGGTTAGGGTTAGATCGGGGAGAAGGGGAGGACAGGAGGGGTCTGGTGGGGGTTAGGGTTAGATCGGGGAGAAGGGGAGGACAGGAGGGGGTCTGGTGGGGTTAGGGTTAGATCAGGGAGAAGGTGAGGACAGGAGGGGGTCTGGTGGGGGTTAGGGTTAGATCGGGGAGAAGGGGAGGACAGGAGGGGTCTGGTGGGGGTTAGGGTTAGATCGGGGAGAAGGGGAGGACAGGAGGGGTCTGGTGGGGGTTAGGGTTAGATCAGGGAGAAGATGAGGACAGGAGGGGGTCTGGTGGGGGTTAGGGTTAGATCGGGGAGAAGGTGAGGATAGGAGGGGGTCTTGTGGGGGTTAGGGTTAGATCAGAGAGAAGGTGAGGACAGGAGGGAGTCTGGTGGGGGTTAGGGTTAGATCAGAGAGAAGGTGAGGACAGGAGGGAGTCTGGTGGGGGTTAGGGTTAGATCAGAGAGAAGGTGAGGACAGGAGGGGGTCTGGTGGGGGTTAGGGTTAGATCAGGGAGAAGGTGAGGACAGGAGGGGTTCTGGTGGGCGTTAGATCAGGGAGAAGGGGAGGACAGGAGGGGGTCTGGTGGGGGTTAGGGTTAGATCGGGGAGAAGGGGAGGACAGGAGGGGGTCTGGTGGGGGTTAGGGTTAGATCAGGGAGAAGATGAGGACAGGAGGGGTCTGGTGGGGGTTAGGGTTAGATCAGGGAGAAGGTGAGGATAGGAGGGGGTCTTGTGGGGGTTAGGGTTAGATCAGAGAGAAGGTGAGGACAGGAGGGAGTCTGGTGGGGTTAGGGTTAGATCAGAGAGAAGGTGAGGACAGGAGGGAGTCTGGTGGGGTTAGGGTTAGATCAGAGAGAAGGTGAGGACAGGAGGGGTCTGGTGGGGGTTAGGGTTAGATCAGGGAGAAGGTGAGGACAGGAGGGGTTCTGGTGGGCGTTAGATCAGGGAGAAGGTGAGGATAGGAGGGGTCTGGTGGGGTTAGGGTTAGATCAGGGAGAAGGTGAGGACAGGAGGGGTCTGGTGGGGGTTAGGGTTAGATCAGGGAGAAGGGAGAACAGGAGGGGGTCTGGTGGGGGTTAGGGTTAGATCGGGGAGAAGGGGAGGACAGGAGGGGGTCTGGTGGGGGTTAGGGTTAGATCAGGGAGAAGGTGAGGACAGGAGGGGGTCTGGTGGGGGTTAGGGTTAGATCGGGGAGAAGGGGAGGACAGGAGGGGTCTGGTGGGGGTTAGGGTTAGATCGGGGAGAAGGGGAGGACAGGAGGGGTCTGGTGGGGGTTAGGGTTAGATCAGGGAGAAGGTGAGGACAGGAGGGGTCTGGTGGGGGTTAGGGTTAGATCGGGGAGAAGGGGAGGACAGGAGGGGGTCTGGTGGGGGTTAGGGTTAGATCGGGGAGAAGGGGAGGACAGGAGGGGGTCTGGTGGGGGTTAGGGTTAGATCAGGGAGAAGGTGAGGACAGGAGGGGTCTGGTGGGGGTTAGGGTTAGATCGGGGAGAAGGGGGAGGACAGGAGGGGTCTGGTGGGGGTTAGGGTTAGATCGGGGAGAAGGGGAGGACAGGAGGGGTCTGGTGGGGGTTAGGGTTAGATCAGGGAGAAGATGAGGACAGGAGGGGGTCTGGTGGGGGTTAGGGTTAGATCGGGGGAGAAGGGGAGGACAGGGGGGTCTGGTGGGGGTTAGGGTTAGATCGGGAGAAGGGGAGGACAGGAGGGGTCTGGTGGGGGTTAGGGTTAGATCAGGGAGAAGGTGAGGACAGGAGGGGTCTGGTGGGGGTTAGATCAGGGAGAAGGTGAGGACAGGAGGGGTCTGGTGGGGGTTAGATCAGGGAGAAGGGGAGGACAGGAGGGGGTCTGGTGGGGTTAGGGTTAGATCAGGGAGAAGGTGAGGACAGGAGGGGGTCTGGTGCGGGTTAGGGTTAGATCGGGGGAGAAGGGGAGGACAGGAGGGGGTCTGGTGGGGGTTAGGGTTAGATCGGGGAGAAGGTGAGGACAGGAGGGGGTCTGGTGGGGGTTAGGGTTAGATCAGGGAGAAGGTGAGGACAGGAGGGGGTCTGGTGGGGGTTAGGGTTAGATCGGGGAGAAGGGGAGGACAGGAGGGGGTCTGGTGGGGGTTAGGGTTAGATCGGGGAGAAGGGGAGGACAGGAGGGGGTCTGGTGGGGGTTAGGGTTAGATCAGGGAGAAGGTGAGGACAGGAGGGGTCTGG
The DNA here is from genome assembly GCF_036934945.1 of Oncorhynchus masou masou. NCBI lineage: Eukaryota > Metazoa > Chordata > Actinopteri > Salmoniformes > Salmonidae > Oncorhynchus > Oncorhynchus masou. Next base: position 32,479,631 of record NC_088225.1, read on the forward strand.
TGGGGGTTAGGGTTAGATCGGGGAGAAGGGGAGGACAGGAGGGGGTCTGGTGGGGGTTAGGGTTAGATCGGGGAGAAGGGGAGGACAGGAGGGGGTCTGGTGGGGGTTAGGGTTAGATCGGGGGAAGGTGAGGATAGGAGGGGTCTGGTGGGGGTTAGGGTTAGATCAGGGAGAAGATGAGGACAGGAGGGGTCTGGTGGGGGTTAGGGTTAGATCGGGGAGAAGGGGAGGACAGGAGGGGGTCTGGTGGGGTTAGGGTTAGATCGGGGAGAAGGGGAGGACAGGAGGGGGTCTGGTGGGGGTTAGGGTTAGATCAGGGAGAAGGTGAGTACAGGAGGGGGTCTGGTGGGGGTTAGATCAGGGAGAAGGTGAGGACAGGAGGGGGTCTGGTGGGGGTTAGATCAGGGAGAAGGGGAGGACAGGAGGGGGTCTGGTGGGGGTTAGGGTTAGATCGGGGAGAAGGGGAGGACAGGAGGGGGTCTGGTGGGGGTTAGGGTTAGATCGGGGAGAAGGGAGGACAGGAGGGGGTCTGGTGGGGGTTAGGGTTAGATCAGGGAGAAGGTGAGGACAGGAGGGGTCTGGTGCGGGTTAGGGTTAGATCGGGGAGAAGGGGAGGACAGGAGGGGTCTGGTGGGGGTTAGGGTTAGATCGGGGAGAAGGGGAGGACAGGGAGGGGTCTGGTGGGGGTTAGGGTTAGATCAGGGAGAAGGTGAGGACAGGAGGGGTCTGGTGGGGGTTAGGGTTAGATCAGGGAGAAGGGGGAGGACAGGAGGGGTCTGGTGGGGGTTAGGGTTAGATCGGGAGAAGGGGAGGACAGGAGGGGGTCTGGTGGGGGTTAGGGTTAGATCAGGGAGAAGGTGAGGACAGGAGGGGTCTGGTGGGGGTTAGGGTTAGATCGGGGAGAAGGGGAGGACAGGAGGGGGTCTGGTGGGGGTTAGGGTTAGATCGGGGAGAAGGGGAGGACAGGAGGGGGTCTGGTGGGGGTTAGGGTTAGATCAGGGAGAAGGTGAGGATAGGAGGGGTCTGGTGGGGGTTAGGGTTAGATCAGGGAGAAGATGAGGACAGGAGGGGTCTGGTGGGGGTTAGGGTTAGATCGGGGGAGAAGGGGAGGACAGGAGGGGGTCTGGTGGGGGTTAGGGTTAGATCGGGGAGAAGGGGAGGACAGGAGGGGGTCTGGTGGGGGTTAGGGTTAGATCAGGGAGAAGGTGAGGACAGGAGGGGGTCTGGTGGGGGTTAGGGTTAGATCAGGGAGAAGGTGAGGACAGGAGGGGGTCTGGTGGGGGTTAGATCAGGGAGAAGGTGAGGACAGGAGGGGGTCTGGTGGGGGTTAGATCAGGGAGAAGGTGAGGACAGGGGGGTCTGGTGGGGGTTAGGGTTAGATCAGGGAGAAGGTGAGGACAGGAGGGGGTCTGGTGAGGGTTAGATCAGGGAGAAGGTGAGGACAGGAGGGGGTCTGGTGGGGGTTAGGGTTAGATCAGGGAGAAGGTGAGGACAGGAGGGGTCTGGTGGGGGTTAGGGTTAGATCAGGGAGAAGGTGAGGACAGGAGGGGATCTGGTGGGGGTTAGATCAGGGAGAAGATGAGGCCAGGAGGGGGTCTGGTGGGGGTTAGATCAGGGAGAAGGTGAGGACAGGAGGGGGTCTGGTGGGGGTTAGGGTTAGATCAGGGAGAAGGTGAGGCCAGGAGGGGGTCTGGTGGGGGTTAGATCAGGGAGAAGGTGAGGACAGGAGGGGGTCTGGTGGGGGTTAGATCAGGGAGAAGGTGAGGCCATGGTCACTGGTTTTGTAAGTGCTGGGACCCACTGGTATGCCCAGGGAAGGACCCAGGTTGTTGGTTTGAAACACCCTCTGTGTGCCTTGAGATATTGTACAGGTAGTGAATGGAGAACCCATGTCTGGTCTTGAGATATTGTACAGGTAGTGAATGGAGAACCCATGTCTGGTCTTGAGATATTGTACAGGTAGTGAATGGAGAACCCGTGTCTGGTCTTGAGATAATGTATCCTGGTATACAGGTAGTGAACAGAGAACCCGTGTCTGGTCTTGAGATAATGTATCCTGGTATACAGGTAGTGAACAGAGAACCCATGTCTGGTCTTGAGATAATGTATCCTGGTATACAGGTAGTGAACGGAGAACCCATGTCTGGTCTTGAGATAATGTATCCTGGTATACAGGTAGTGAACAGAGAACCCATGTCTGGTCTTGAGATAATGTATCCTGGTATACAGGTAGTGAACAGAGAACCCATGTCTGGTCTTGAGATAATGTATCCTGGTATAGAGGTAGTGAATGGAGAACCCGTGTCTGGTCTTGAGATAATGTATCCTGGTATACAGGTAGTGAACAGAGAACCCATGTCTGGTCTTGAGATAATGTATCCTGGTATACAGCTGGTGAACAGAGAACCCTTGTCTGGTCTTGAGATAATGTATCCTGGTATACAGGTAGTGAATGGAGAACCCGTGTCTGGTCTTGAGATAATGTATCCTGGTATACAGCTGGTGAACAGAGAACCCTTGTCTGGTCTTGAGATAATGTATCCTGGTATACAGGTAGTGAATGGAGAACCCATGTCTGGTCTTGAGATAATGTATCCTGGTATACAGGTAGTGAACAGAGAACCCATGTCTGGTCTTGGGCGCTGGCAGTATTGATGGTTGTATTTTAACATGTTGTCTTCCCTCCTCCTCCTCCTCACCCTCTTCTTCCTCCTCCTCTTCCTCTTCCTCCTCCGCCTCCCCCTTCTCCTCCTCCTCTTCCTCCCCCTCCTCCCCCTGCCCCTTCTCCTCCTCCTCCTCCCCCTTCTCCTCCCCCTCCTCCTTCCCTTCCCCCTTCTCCTCCTCCTCCTCCTTTCCCTCCCCTTATCCTCCTCCCCCTCCTCCTCCCTCTCCTCCTCCACCTCCTCCTCCTCAGGGTGTGAACCTGTCAGGTGGTCAGAAGCAGAGGGTCAGTCTGGCCAGAGCGGTCTACTGCGACTGTGCTGTCTATCTATTGGACGATCCTCTGTCGGCAGTCGACGCCCACGTGGGCAAACATATCTTCGAGAAGGTTGTCGGGCCCCAGGGAGTCCTCAAGGACAGGGTAAGAGGTCGTAACCCCAAAACAGAGGTCAGGGTTTATAATAGGGATGTGGTTTGGATTTGGTTTACAGTGTGACTCTGTGTGTGACTGATTTTTGTCTCTGTAGACTCGTGCTGGTGACACTGTGTGTCTTCCTTTATAGGATGTCACACACACACACACACGTTATGGGATGTCCTTGCTGGGGGCGGGACTACTCGTTAGGGGCGGGTCTACTCGTTAGGGGCGGGTCTACTCGTTAGGACAGTGACTGTGTCTTCCTTCAGACACCGTCGAAACAGACCAGACCCAGCTGGTACCTGGTTCCTCTACAGTCAATGAACTAAACAGACCAGACCCAGCTGGTATCTGGTTCCTCTACAGTCAATGAACTAAACAGACCAGACCCAGCTGGTATCTGGTTCCTCTACAGTCAATGAACTAAACAGACCAGACCCAGCTGGTATCTGGTTCCTCTACAGTCAATGAACTAAACAGACCAGACCCAGCTGGTACCTGGTTCCTCTACAGTCAATGAACTAAACAGACCAGACCCAGCTGGTACCTGGTTCCTCTACAGTCAATGAACTAAACAGACCAGACCCAGCTGGTACCTGGTTCCTCTACAGTCAATGAACTAAACAGACCAGACCCAGCTGGTATCTGGTTCCTCTACAGTCAATGAACTAAACAGACCAGACCCAGCTGGTACCTGGTTCCTCTACAGTCAATGAACTAAACAGACCAGACCCAGCTGGTACCTGGTTCCTCTACAGTCAATGAACTAATCAGACCAGACCCAGCTGGTACCTGGTTCCTCTACAGTCAATGAACTAAACAGACCAGACCCAGCTGGTACCTGGTTCCTCTACAGTCAATGAACTAAACAGACCAGACCCAGCTGGTACCTGGTTCCTCTACAGTCAATGAACTAAACAGACCAGACCCAGCTGGTACCTGGTTCCTCTACAGTCAATGAACTAAACAGACCAGACCCAGCTGGTACCTGGTTCCTCTACAGTCAATGAACTAAACAGACCAGACCCAGCTGGTACCTGGTTCCTCTAGAGTCAATGAACTAAACAGACCAGACCCAGCTGGTACCTGGTTCCTCTAGATTCAATGAACTAAACAGACCAGACCCAGCTGGTACCTGGTTCATATTATACAGTCAATGAACTAAACAGACCAGACCCAGCTGGTACCTGGTTCATATTATACAGTCAATGAACTAAACAGACCAGACCCAGCTGGTACCTGGTTCCTCTACAGTCAATGAACTAAACAGACCAGACCCAGCTGGTACCTGGTTCCTCTAGAGTCAATGAACTAAACAGACCAGACCCAGCTGGTACCTGGTTCCTCTACAGTCAATGAACTAAACAGACCAGACCCAGCTGGTATCTGGTTCCTCTACAATCAATGAACTAATCAGACCAGACCCAGCTGGTACCTGGTTCTTCTACAGTCAATCAACTAAACAGACCAGACCCAGCTGGTACCTGGTTCATATTATACAGTCAATGAACTAATCAGACCAGACCCAGCTGGTACCTGGTTCCTCTACAGTCAATGAACTAAACAGACCAGACCCAGCTGGTACCTGGTTCCTCTACAATCAATGAACTAAACAGACCAGACCCAGCTGGTATCTGGTTCCTCTACAATCAATGAACTAATCAGACCAGACCCAGCTGGTACCTGATTCCTATACAGTCAATGAACTAAACAGACCAGACCCAGCTGGTACCTGATTACTATACAGTCAATGAACTAAACAGACCAGACCCAGCTGGTACCTGATTCCTATACAGTCAATGAACTAAACAGACCAGACCCAGCTGGTACCTGGTTCATATTATACAGTCAATGAACTAATCAGACCAGACCCAGCTGGTACCTGGTTCCTATACAGTCAATGAACTAAGGTAAATGGTAAATGGCCTAAGTTAACTATCTTCATTTATCCACCATCTTTGAAATGGACTCAACCTCACAAATCCCCGGCCGTCCAGTCTTCAGTCAGCTGTTCAATCAAAATATACAGTATATGTACTGTATATACACTCAGTGTACAAAACATGGTCTTTCCAAGACGTAGACTGACCAGGTGAATCCAGGTGATCTCATATTGATGTCACCTGTTAAATCCACCTCAATCAGTATAGATGAAGGGGAGGAGACCGGGTTAAAGATGAAGGGGAGGAGACCAGGTTAAAGATGAAGGGGAGGAGACCAGGTTAAAGATGAAGGGGAGGAGACCAGGTTAAAGATGAAGGGGAGGAGACCTGGTTAAAGAGGAAGGGGAGGAGACCTGGTTAAAGATGAAGGGGAGGAGACTGGGTTAAAGATGAAGGAGGAGACCAGGTTAAAGATGAAGGGAGGAGACCAGGTTAAAGATGAAGGGGAGGAGACCTGGTTAAAGATGAAGGGGAGGAGACCGGGTTAAAGATGAAGGGAGGAGACCAGGTTAAAGATGAAGGGGAGGAGACCAGGTTAAAGATGAAGGGGAGGAGACCGGGTTAAAGATGAAGAGGAGGAGACCAGGTTAAAGATGAAGGGAAGGAGACCAGGTTAAAGATGAAGGGGAGGAGACCGGGTTAAAGATGAAGGGGAGGAGACCTGGTTAAAGAGGGAGGGAGGAGACCAGGTTAAAGATGAAGGAGGAGACCAGGTTAAAGATGAAGGAAAGGAGACCTGGTTAAAGATGAAGGGAGGAGACCAGGTTAAAGATGAAGGGGAGAGACCTGGTTAAAGATGAAGGGGAGGAGACCTGGTTAAAGATGAAGGAGGAGACCAGGTTAAAGATGAAGGAAAGGAGACCAGGTTAAAGATGAAGGGGAGGAGACCTGGTTAAAGATGAAGGGGAGGAGACCTGGTTAAAGAGGAAGGGAGGAGACCTGGTTAAAGATGAAGGGAGGAGACCTGGTTAAAGATGAAGGGGAGGAGACCTGGTTAAAGATGAAGGGGAGGAGACCAGGTTAAAGAGGAAGTGGAGGAGACCTGGTTAAAGAGGAAGGAGAGGAGACCTGGTTAAAGATGAAGGGGAGGAGACCAGGTTAAAGATGAAGGAAAGGAGACCAGGTTAAAGATGAAGGGGAGGAGACCTGGTTAAAGATGAAGGGGAGGAGACCTGGTTAAAGATGAAGGGGAGGAGACCAGGTTAAAGATGAAGGAAAGGAGACCTGGTTAAAGATGAAGGGGAGGAGACCTGGTTAAAGATGAAGGGGAGGAGACCTGGTTAAAGAGGAAGTGGAGGAGACCTGGTTAAAGAGGAAGGGGAGGAGACCAGGTTAAAGATGAAGGGGAGGAGACCTGGTTAAAGATGAAGGGGTGGAGACCAGGTTAAAGATGAAGGGGAGGAGACCAGGTTAAAGATGAAGGGGAGGAGACCAGGTTAAAGATGAAGGAGGAGACCAGGTTAAAGATGAAGAGGAGGAGACCAGGTTAAAGAGGAAGGGGAGGAGACCTGGTTAAAGATGAAGGAGAGACCGGGTTAAAGATGAAGGGGAGGAGACCGGGTTAAAGATGAAGGGGAGGAGACCGGGTTAAAGATGAAGGGAGAGACCGGGTTAAAGATGAAGGGAGAGACCGGGTTAAAGATGAAGGGGAGGAGACCGGGTTAAAGATGAAGGGGAGGAGACCGGGTTAAAGATGAAGGGGAGGAGACCAGGTTAAAGATGAAGGGGAGGAGACCTGGTTAAAGATGAAGGGGAGGAGACCAGGTTAAAGGAGGATTTTTAAGCCTTGAGACAACTGAGACATGGATTGTGTCTGTGTACCATATCTATCTTCAATCTGTCAATTCAACTAAAATCCCTTAATATACTGGATCTATTTAAAAAGCCCTACTCTGACCCTCTGTGTGTGTGTGTTTCTGTCTCCGTAGACTCGTGTTCTGGTGACCCACGGTCTGAGCTTCCTGCCCCAGGCAGATCTGATCCTGGTGATGGTGGAGGGAGAGATCACTGAGAGGGGCTCCTACCTGGAGCTGATGGCACGTGACGGGGCCTTCGCTGAGTTCCTCAGGACTTACGCCAACAAAGAACAGGAAGATGACGAATCAGGTGACATGTGTTATCTTCATCATCATCAGCAGCTAGCTAGCTAGCTAGCTACATCTCTACACTATAACCTCTATAGTCATTGCCACTGTTTGTCATGTCATCATCTCTATAACCACTATAGTCATGTCATCATCTCTATAACCACTATAGTCATGTCATCATCTCTATAACCACTATAGTCATGTCATCATCTCTATAACCACTATAGTCGTGTCATCTCTATAACCACTATAGTCGTGTCATCATCTCTTTAACCACTATAGTCATGTCATCGTCTCTATAACCACTATAGTCATGTCATCGTCTCTATAACCACTATAGTCATGTCATCATCTCTATATCCACTATAGTCATGTCATCATCTCTATAACCACTATAGTCGTGTCGTCATCTCTATAACCACTATAGTCATGTCATCATCTCTATAACCACTATAGTCATGTCATCATCTCTATATCCACTATAGTCATGTCATCATCTCTATAACCACTATAGTCGTGTCGTCATCTCTATAACCACTATAGTCATGTCATCATCTCTATAACCACTATAGTCATGTTATCATCTCTATATTGTAAGTCGCTCTGGATAAGAGCGTCTGCCAAATGACTTAAATGTAATGTAAATCTATAACCACTATAGTCATGTCATCATCTCTATAACCACTATAGTCATGTCATCATCTCTATAACCACTATAGTCATGTCATCATCTCTATAACCACTATAGTCATGTCATCATCTCTATAACCACTATAGTCATGTCATCATCTCTATAACCACTATAGTCATGTCATCATCTCTATAACCACTATAGTCATGGCATCATCTCTATAACCACTATAGTCATGTCATCATCTCTATAACCACTATAGTCGTGTCATCATCTCTATAACCTCTATAGTCATGTCATCATCTCTATAACCACTATAGTCATGTCATCATCTCTATAACCACTCACTATAGTCATGTCATCATCTCTAAAACCAGTCATTGTCACGGTTTGTCATGTCATCATCTCTATAACCACTATAGTCATGTCATGTCATCATCTCTATAACCACTATAGTCATGTCATCATCTCTATAACCACTATAGTCATGTCATCATCTCTATAACCACTATAGTCATGTCATCATCTCTATAACCACTATAGTCATGTTATCATCTCTATAACCACTATAGTCATGTCATCATCTCTATAACCACTATAGTCATGTCATCATCTCTATAACCACTATAGTCATGTCATCATCTCTATAACCTCTATAGTCATGTCGTCATCTCTATAACCACTATAGTCATGTCATCATCTCTATAACCACTATAGTCATGTCAGCACCGTCTCCCCTGCTTGTTGTCTGTACCAGTTTAACACAGTAGCACCGTCTCCCCTGCTTGTTGTCTGTAGCAGTTTAACACATTAGCACCGTCTCCCCTGCTTGTTGTCTGTACCAGTTTAACACAGTAGCACCGTCTCCCCTGCTTGTTGTCTGTACCAGTTTAACACCACCACAGTAGCACCGTCTCCCCTGCTTGTTGTGTGTTCAGCGTTTTAAAATAGTCATATTACATAATGGTTTGTCTCTCTGCTTTCGTCAGGGTTGGGTAGGTTTCTTTATAAATGTAATCTGTTACAATTACCAGTTACCTGTCAAATTGTAATCAGTAATGTCATTTTTTGGATTACTCAGTAACGATTACAGTAATGTAATCTGATTTGCTTTCATTAGAAGAAGACCAAAATAATCCATCAAGCACATTTGGTGTGTCGACATTGTGGTCTCTGATTGGTGGTCATCATTTGGTGAGTCATCATAGTGGTCTCTGATTGGTGGTCATCATTTGGTGTGTCATCATAGTGGTTTCTGATTGGTGGTCATCATTTGATGTGTCGACATAGTGGTCTCTGATTGGTGGTCATCATTTGATGTGTCGACATAGTGGTCTCTGATTGGTGGTCATCATTTGATGTGTCGACATAGTGGTCTCTGATTGGTGGTCATCATTTGATGTGTCGACATAGTGGTCTCTGATTGGTGGTCATCATTTGATGTGTCGACATAGTGGTCTCTGATTGGTGGTCATCATTTGGTGTGTCATCATAGTGGTCTCTGATTGGTGGTCATCATTTGATGTGTCGACATAGTGGTCTCTGATTGGTGGTCATCATTTGGTGAGTCATCATAGTGGTTTCTGATTGGTGGTCATCATTTGGTGAGTCATCATAGTGGTTTCTGATTGGTGGTCATCATTTGGTGAGTCATCATAGTGGTCTCTGATTGGTGGTCATCATTTGATGTGTCGACATAGTGGTCTCTGATTGGTGGTCATCATTTGGCGTGTCATCATAGTGGTCTCTGATTGGTGGTCATCATTTGATGTGTCGACATAGTGGTCTCTGATTGGTGGTCATCATTTGGTGAGTCATCATAGTGGTTTCTGATTGGTGGTCATCATTTGGTGAGTCATCATAGTGGTTTCTGATTGGTGGTCATCATTTGGTGAGTCATCATAGTGGTTTCTAATTGGTGGTCATCATTTGGTGAGTCATCATAGTGGTTTCTGATTGGTGGTCATCATTTGGTGAGTCATCATAGTGGTTTCTGATTGGTGGTCATCATTTGGTGAGTCATCATAGTGGTTTCTGATTGGTGGTCATCATTTGGTGAGTCATCATAGTGGTTTCTAATTGGTGGTCATCATTTGATGTGTCGACATAGTGGTCTCTGATTGGTGGTCATCATTTGGTGAGTCATCATAGTGGTTTCTGATTGGTGGTCATCATTTGATGTGTCGACATAGTGGTCTCTGATTGGTGGTCATCATTTGGTGAGTCATCATAGTGGTTTCTGATTGGTGGTCATCATTTGGGAGTCATCATAGTGGTTTCTGATTGGTGGTCATCATTTGGTGAGTCATCATAGTGGTTTCTGATTGGTGGTCATCATTTGGTGAGTCATCATAGTGGTTTCTGATTGGTGGTCATCATTTGGTGAGTCATCATAGTGGTTTCTAATTGGTGGTCATCATTTGATGTGTCGACATAGTGGTCTCTGATTGGTGGTCATCATTTGGTGAGTCATCATAGTGGTTTCTGATTGGTGGTCATCATTTGATGTGTCGACATAGTGGTCTCTGATTGGTGGTCATCATTTGGTGAGTCATCATAGTGGTTTCTGATTGGTGGTCATCATTTGGGAGTCATCATAGTGGTTTCTGATTGGTGGTCATCATTTGGTGAGTCATCATAGTGGTTTCTGATTGGTGGTCATCATTTGGTGAGTCATCATAGTGGTTTCTGATTGGTGGTCAGACTGTTCCACCAGAGACAAACCCGAAAGGTGCCATCATGTATTTGTCTCACAAACACCCCGTCTAAATGTAGTAGTAATCCAATAAGTAATTATCCAGTTTTTCAAACGTATCTGTACTCTGATTACAATATGTTTGCTGGTAATGTAACTGACTGGTTGTTTTGTAATCAGATTACATTTATAATGTATTTCATGTAATCAGTTACTTCCCAACCCTGCCTTTCACTATTGTTTTTCTATTTAATGTATTTTTACGTTTGTCTCTTTCTCATCTCCCTCATCTCTCTCTCTTCTCTTTCTCCTCTCTCCTTCACTCTCTCTGTCATTCTCTCTCTTCTTCTCTCTCTCTTTCTCTCTCCCCCTCTCTCCTTCGCTCTCTCTCCTTCGCTCGCTCACTCGCTCTCTCTCCTTCGCTCGCTCACTCGCTCTCTCTCCTTCGCTCGCTCACTCGCTCTCTCTCCTTTGCTCGCTCACTCTCTCTCTCCATCACTCTCTCTCTCCTTCGCCTTCTCTCTCCTTCACTGTCTTTCTCTTCTCTCTCTTCTCTCTCTCTTCTCTCTCTCTCCTTTGCTCTCTCTCATTCTCTTTCATTCTCTCTCTTTCATTCTCTCTCTCTCCTTTCTCTTTCATTCTCTCTCTTTCTTTCATCCCCCTTTTTTTGTCCTGTCTGCCATTCAGAAGAGGGGAGGGAGGAGGAGGAGGATACTGAAGGTTTGATTGGTTGTCTGTCCCCCTAGGAGACTTTGGTTGTGTCCCAAATGGAACCATATTCACTATGTAGTGTACTTGTTTGGACCAGAGCCACATGAGTCCTATGTAGGGAATAGAGTGCCATCTGGGACACAGCCTTGGTTTAGTTAGTGTCTCTATCCTTATACAGGCTACCTCTCCTTGTCTCCTCCCTCTTTCCCTTAAGAAACCGATGTGTGGCTCAGTCGGTAGTCGGTAGAGCATGGCGCTTGCAACGCCAAGCGTCGTGGGTTCGATTCCCGCTGGGGCCACCCATATGTAAAAGTAGTGGCCCCAGCCGACTTGTAAGTCGCTTTGGACAAAAGCGTCTGCTAAATGGGATATATTATATATTATTATTATTATATTAAACACTACTGATCTGGACTGGTAGCTTTGTTCCACCCTCCTGATCTGTTAGGAGAGCACAGGGGTCAGGATGGGGTCGGGCTACAGGACTGGTGTGGAGATAAAAAATAAATCAATAATTGGTTTAGTTGGGTGGAATTCCAGGAATTATTTTCACATCAAAAGCTCTGATTTCAGATGGTCACTCTGATCTTAGGGTTTGAGGTCACTCTGATCTTAGGGTTTGAGGTCACTCTGATCTGAGGGTATGAGGTCACTCTGATCTGAGGGTACGAGGTCATTTTGATATGAGGGTATGATATCACGAGGTCACTGGTTTGAGGTCACTCTGATCTGAGGGTATGAGGTCACTCTGATCTGAGGGTACGAGGTCATTTTGATATGAGGGTATGATATCACGAGGTCACTGGTATGAGGTCACTGATCTGAGGGTTTGAGGTCACTCTGATCTGAGGGTATGAGGTCACTCTGATCTGAGGTACGAGGTCATTTGATATGAGGGTATGATATCACGAGGTCACTGGTATGAGGTCACTGATCTGAGGGTATGAGGTCACTGATCTGAGGTGACGAGATCACTCTGATATGAGGGTATGAGGTCACGAGGTCACTGATCTAAGGGTATGAGGTCACTCTGATATGAGGTCATGAGGTCACTGATCTGAGGGTATGAGGTCACTATGATCTGAGGGTTTGAGACAAGGGTGGTAGGCCATGTAAAGGCTGTGTATAGATGGCCCTGCAGTATGGACACACAGACAGCCTGGCTCATGCATGTGTTTGCATGTCAGCTACACTACAGCAGCACTCAGAGAAAACACAGGTCCTCCTGGTCAAATCAAATCAAATCATCACTCAATCAGCCCTCCTCCCAGGTCCTCCTGGTCCAATCAGCCCTCCTGGTCCAAGCCCATGTTGCTTTCAACTCTACAACCTGACACTGTGATGGGTGGGTTCTGGGCTGGATGGCTGGGAGGAGGGCTGATTGAGTGATGATGGGTGGGAGGAGGGCTGGATGGCTGGGAGGAGGGCTGATTGAGTGATGATGGGTGGGAGGAGGGCTGATTGAGAGATGATGGCTGGGAGGAGGGCTGGATGGCTGGGAGGAGGGCTGATAGAGTGATGATGGGTGGGAGGAGGGCTGGATGGCTGGGAGGAGGGCTGATTGAGTGATGATGGGTGGGAGGAGGGCTGATTGAGTGATGATGGGTGGGAGGAGGGCTGATTGAGTGATGATGGGTGGGAGGAGGGCTGGATGGCTGGGAGGAGGGCTGATTGAGTGATGATGGCTGGGAGGAGGGTTGATTGAGTGATGATGGGTGGGAGGAGGGCTGATTGAGTGATGATGGCTGAGAGGAGGGCTGATTGAGTGATGATGGCTGGGAGGAGGGTTGATTGAGTGATGATGGCTGGGAGGAGGGCTGATTGAGTGATGATGGGTGGGATGAGGGCTGATTGAGTGATGATGGGTGGGAGGTGGGCTGGATGGCTGGGAGGAGGGCTGATTGAGTGATGATGGCTGGGAGGAGGGCTGATTGAGTGATGATGGCTGGGATGAGGGCTGATTGAGTGATGATGGGTGGGAGGAGGGCTGATTGAGTGATGATTGAGTGATGATGGGTGGGAGGTGGGCTGAGGCTGTGAGGTGTCAGGGTTGGGTGGGGCTGGATCCTGGGGTCTGAGTGTGATGGGGAAGGAACTGCATGAGATTCTGGCTGGCGTTGACACAATTTCATAGTTTGGGTTTCTGATCAATTTGAATGGGATTACAATGCATGACACCAGTTGAGTTATACAGCATCTTGTCAAGGGTTTGAAGACACAGAATCACTTTTTGACATGAGCATGGGGTCATGGTATCAGTGATGCTGGATGGATACCCTGGTTGGTATCATTATAACATGGTATCAGTGATGCTGGATGGATACCCTGGTTGGTATCATTACAACATGATATCAGTGATGCTGGATGGATACCCTGGTTGGTATCATTACAACATGATATCAGTGATGCTGGATGGATACCCTGGTTGGTATCATTATAACATGGTATCAGTGATGCTGGATGGATACCCTGGTTGGTATCATTACAACATGATATCAGTGATGCTGGATGGATACCCTGGTTGGTATCATTATAACATGGTATCATGTGGTTGCTTATTTTTAAATTTTTAATTTACCTTTATTTTACTAGGCAAGTCAGTTAAGAACAAATTCTTATTTTCAATGACGGCCTAGGAACAGTGGGTTAACTGCCTTGTTCAGGGGTGGAACAACAGATTTGTACCTTGTCAGCTCGGGGGTTTGAACTTGAAACCTTCCGGTTACTAATCCAACGCTCTAACCACTAGGCTACCCTGCCGCCCCAGGGTAGCCTAGTGGTGTATTAAGCACAGCTCT